>NW_005842698.1:343006-354579 GCF_000455745.1 Alligator sinensis
CCCCCCCTGCCCAGGTGACCAGAGCATCGCCTCCCAGGCGCCAGGCTTTTCTCTGCAGACAAGGAGCGAGATCCCCGCTGTGAGAGATTCAACAGCAGCCTCTCAGGCTGGCCGAGACAGATCTCTGGAGAGGGGCACCGACGGGGCATTTCTGCCACAAATATATGCACATTCTATTCCAAACAAAATTTCGTGTGTGTGTGTAATATTCCTGCCTATCCAGGGAAGCATGTCAGGTGCTGTCTGGTACAAACAGACAGGTGCTGAATGTCCATGCGTAAATAAGGGCGCTGGATATGTGCATTTTTAGATGCTGTATTGTTTGGTGCTGCATGAAAACTCATGGGGGCACTACATGTATACACTACCAGCAGAGGTGTAGCAGGGCAGGCAGCTTTGCACACTAGCTGCCACAATACCAACGAGCCTTTGTCCCAACACCACTGGGAGCACATCTGCATGTAAAATGACTTCAACACAATAAACTCTGGTGCAATTTGAGCTGGAGTTTATTGCTCCCATGTGCAGCATTTATGTGTGTGCCTGGGACTGTAGCATATTGACCCAGAGTGGTGCAACCCTGGCTGGCAGGGGGCCCGGGGGTTTAGCCTGCCAGCACCAAGCTGCTCCTCCTTGGCTCAATGTGCTGCAGAAGGGCTAGTTGGGGCACAAAGACGTTACAATGCAGGGTGAGCTGGCAGGCAGCTCCACAGTGTAGCTCATTCATGCCCCAGCCAGCCCCGGTCACTGTCTACATATGTGTTGTGTTGGAATAAATAACTCCACTGTAGAATAGTACTTGTTTTGGGCAGTAGTATCCCATGGAAGATTTAATTAGTTTACTCCAGCCTAATAGCATCGCCAATGTAGATGGGGCTGCCTTATTGTGAAGCTAATTAGGCCGCCTCAGTAAGTATCACATGTAGATGCACCCTGGAACTTTAAAGTACTCTGCACTGGTTGGCTGGCTGACAACACTGCTGTGCCACATGCCTCTTACCAGCACTGCCCTCTGGGAGGCCTTCTGCAGCCCTGCTTTCCCATTTTCCCAAAATCTCTGGGGCTAGGGACAGACATTACACATACACTGGTTTAAGTGATCAGAAACTGGTTTAAACCTGTAACAGAATAAATGTTCAGTGCACATAAACCGGTTTGAAAATGGCTGATACCGGTTTAAGATAAACCTGGTTGAATGTAGTATCAGACTTAACTGATTTGGTTCAAACTGGTTTATGCAATGTCTGTCCCTTCCTGATGTAAGATATACCAGACACCCCCCAGCATCCTAGCATACTCTCTGGGCTGGACAGGGCTCTCAGCTCCACAGCAGGGCTGGCCCCTCCCCTCTGTTCCCTGGCTGGCACTCCAGCAGAGACTTGCAGACACAGCAGGGTCTGCCTGGCTCCCCCCTGCCCTATACCCACCCTCGCTGCTTGCTGCTCAAGCAGGAAATCCCTCCCTCCCTTCTATCTCCCACAGCAGGGACCCCAGCCCCATGGACCCTAGGCATGTGGTATGCTAGCTAATGCAGATGTGTGTCTCTCCAGTTTCACTGGGACAGGCAGATGGAACAGTGATTGCTTAGGGCTGTTTGGAGTTAATCAACAGGTCAGCTGGTAAGCTGTTTAAGAAGACTTTGAAGTAATGGAGAGAGGCTATTGTTTTGCTGATCAGGTGATAAACACTGTTATCAGCTCACTTGTCAGTTTGCTGCAGACAGTATATAGAAGTGAGATTGAAAAGCTCCATATCATCAACAGATGCATTTGCTGTAGAACTATACCTTTTTTACTACAAAGAACACAGATTTTGAAAAACAATCTGGTGGATTAAAGTCCAGTGAAGAACAAGATACATTAGTGAGTTGATATTTAATTTTAATTACCATTATTAAATATAGAATATAAAATGTGTACATATATAATAATGCCCCCATTTTTTTTAAGGCATGTGTCCTGGTTTTGCATTTTGAAAAGGTGGTCACCCTACACTGCTGCCAGGTTTTCTCCAAAGCTCCAGATTTTAGTGAAAAACAGATGCTTCTTACCAGATCATCTCCACTCTAAACCAACTCTTTTTTTCTTTCCAATCCCCATCCCAAACCCACTGCTGACTCAAAGGGAATGTATGTATCTCTTGCTTAATCTCTTTAAGGACCATGGCATGTTCTGGAGAGCTTTTGCCTTGAGGGCAGCATGCCTGGTACTGTTCAACATAGCAGACTGATGGCACCATCTATATGGACTATATACAAAGAACTGCTAAGGATAGATGAGTTCCTTCTCTGTATCTACAACACAAGCAGCTGCACAACTATTTATATGAATCAGTTTGGACTGGTGGGCTCATACAAGGAACAGCTACTGCCTTTGCCTCCACATGCACACTGCAATGTTCCTTATAACCAGGGATCCAGGTTTTCTGTTTGCCATGGAAAAAATGCAGCAATATGTGGATTTTCTCCTTTAAAGAAAAAAAAAAATGCAGATTATCTTCTTTAAAGGAGAAAAACCCAGGAAACCATGGGTTGCCCCTTGCAGGCTGGTAAAGTACCAGCCTACAAGGGGCTGTTTAGGGATGTGGGGAGTGGGATGCAGGGAGCAAGGGGCTTCACATGCATGTGTGCAGCCAGGCAGTGTGGTAGAAAGCAGCTTCTGCAGCTCCCTCCAAGTAAATCCATTGCGGGGAGGGGCACAGGAGACACACAGGGGTGAGTGGGAGGAGCATAGGTGATACATTGGGGTGGTTGGGGGGCACATGCCTCCCAGATACCTTGACTCACAGCAGGGCATGGGGTGCAGGGCTGCAGCCTGGCCAGACCAGCTCTGGGCAGAAGCCACCTCTGTGGGCCAGCAGTCTGGACCAAGCCCAGGAGACAGAGCCACACCATCATGGCCTCCAAGGTAAGGCACAGTTGTTACGTCTCAGCTATGTGTTCTTGGGCAACCCTGGCACAGGATGCAGTCTGTCTGACTCACAAGGACTCACCCCCTCCCCTCCTCTACCTAAACAAAACTGATTAAGATGCAGTGAGAGACACACCTAAGACCCTCCAGATAAGGGTGACAAGAGTGAAACAACTGCCCTGGGTCTCATTTGCATCCGAGATGGAACCAGATGACCATTCATTTACATGAGAGATGGAGAACAGAAAGCCTGAAGCAGAGACTGCAGTGAATTCTGGGACCAGAGAAGCAGGGGAGCACTGCATGATGTGGTTGTGTGTCTGAGTGTTTCCCTCCCCCCCCCCAGACACACACACACCTCTAAATTTAATAGGCATCTCGGGCCGTACATTCCCCGGTCCCACTATGGGAGGCCTATTTAAACTTGATTGACTAAAACTCGGTTGCCGGGTTAGGGAATGCTGAGGCAAGAGACCGAGTCAGAGGGGGTATGGGCAACATTTGAACAATGGTTAAGGGTTCATCACAGCATCCAGCCTGCTGGAGCCCTAATCCCAGGTGTTGTCATATCTTTCCCGAGACGACTGGTGGGAGTCCTCTCCACAAAAGGTTATGAGCACCCCAATAATTGCTTTAAGTCTGTTAAAAGACTATAGTAAGATCTGGAAAAGTCATGCTAAGCTGAGGCTTGTGCACAACAAGTAAAAATCCAAAATCCTGATGCTGCAAGCTATCTATTGTTCCTGAAGAAACCATGAGATATCCCATCAGTATATCTGCCACCCATAGGAATTTCAAGCTGGCTCCCAAGTATTTGGGTTACTCCCTAATCTTAAGTGTTTCCTGATTATCAATCAGTTTCCTGAGATGGTCCAAACCAGATAACCCCTTGTCAATAGAAAAGACAATGATTTACACTACTGAGGGTGCTACGGAGCAGCTGAACTGAGGGTATAAAAATCTGTAAGTGTGTGTGCTGCTAGAGGGAGAAGAGGAAGAGGAAAAGGAAGGAAAAGAAGTAGAAGCAGGAGGAAAGAAGGAGAAGAAGAAAACCCCTGTGCTGACACCATCCCCTGTCGTTCTTGGGACGCTGGAAGAACAGATCATCTCTCCCTTCAAGGACTGTGCTACAGACTGTGCCTGTCAGCTTTGCAGCCTGAGTACCGTGGACTAGGTGAGATCCCAGCGTTCTCTGTCTTCTTTCTAGGCATAAACTTCTGAACCTGAACTGTATCAGTTAAGCTTGAGCTAAGTTTCCCCAAATACTTAGTGAAACCAGGGTAGTATTGTCATTGTTGGTGTTTGTTTTTCTTTTGCATGTCTATTACTACTAGTACTATTATATATTTCATATGCTTAGCAATAAATAACTTTTATAGTCAAACTGGTAGTAATTGGGTATATTTTTCCTTCTCTGCTTCTCTTTCCTCCCGTGCTCTGCAGCAACGCTTCTTTTACCTATGCTAAAGATCCCTGTGAAGCCCAAATTATTGTGGGGTCTGCTCATCAAGAGGCCAAAGATTGGGACGTGCTGAGTTTGAAACACATAAGGGGATCAGCTTGTACAGGCTGATTGACCCAGTTTGACTCAGACGTGCCCTTATGAACTGAATGCTGGCCCATGAGGGTGTCAGCTGGACACCCAGCCGGATTCAGAGGGATTCTGTTTACCTGTGTGCTTGTGTCTGACTGCATTTTATTGTTGCTCTTATGAACTGATTCTTGGCATATGAGGGTGTCAGCCTGTCCATGCTGATCAGCCCGGCCAGGTCAGGCGTGTCACGTTAATTTGTGTGTGTTTGTGTGTATGACTGATTTGGTGACTGGAGGAACCCAGTCCCATTGAGATTGAGTCCTGCAAGATAGCTCCACTGGGGGTGAGGGCTTGCAGAAGGGAGAAATACAGCTCCGTATAGTAACACAAGCAGCACATTGACAGAATCACCAAGACCCTAGAAACTATCCCTAATAAATGAGCACACTCCAAAGTAATGGGCAGATTTGGTAACAAAATTGGTGGAGAAGGCTGGCAGCACGTGACCCTAATCACGTGGTAATTGTTGAGTAGTTGCTGCAGAGTGGTAAACTGAGGCACTGAGTCAGCTTTGCAGCCTGAGTACCGTGGACTAGGTGAGATCCCAGCGTTCTCTGTCTTCTTTCTAGGCATAAACTTCTGAACCTGAACTGTATCAGTTAAGCTTGAGCTAAGTTTCCCCAAATACTTAGTGAAACCAGGGTAGTATTGTCATTGTTTGTGTTTGTTTTTCTTTTGCATGTCTATTATTATTAATACCATTATATATTTCATATGCTTAGCAATAAATAACTTTTATAGTCAAACTGGTAGTAATTGGGTATATTTTTCCTTCTCTGCTTCTCTTTCCTCCTGTGCTCTGCAGCAACGCTTCTTTTACCTAAGCTAAAGATCCCTGTGAAGCCCAAAAATATTGTGGGGTCTGCTCATCAAGAGGCCAAAGATTGGGACGTGCTGAGTTTGAAACACATAAGGGGATCAGCTTGTACAGGCTGATTGACCCAGTTTGACTCAGACGTGCCCTTATGAACTGAATGCTGGCCCATGAGGGTGTCAGCTGGACACCCAGCCGGATTCAGAGGGATTCTGTTCACCTGTGTGCTTGTGTCTGACTGCAGTTTATTGTTGCTCTTATGAACTGATTCTTGGCATATGAGGGTGTCAGCCTGTCCATGCTGATCAACCTGGCCAGGTCAGGAGTGTCACGTTAATTTGTGTGTGTTTGTGTGTATGACTGATTTGGTGACTGGAGGAACCCAGTCCCATTGAAACTGAGTCCTGCAAGATAGCTCCATTGGGGGTGAGGGCTTGCAGAAGGGACAGATACAGCTCCGTATAGTAACACAAGCAGCACGCACTGACAGAATCACCAAGACCCTAGAAACTATCCCTAATAAATGAGCACACCCCAAAGTAATGGGTAAATCTGGTAACACAGTGGCAGTGATGGCATGGAGTTGTGTCCCCCACATTGCTGACAGGTGGGCAGGCAACACTTCACCTTGGTGACCATGCTAACGCAGCACTCCCTCCCATGCTGAGTCCCTCCTGCTGAGTGTAGACCTGCTTTCCCTGTCCCCCTGATGCATCACATGTGCCCCCCCCACCCCACAACGAGGTTGTGGGGTGGGAGTGAAGGGAAGAAGCAGGGCTGGAGAGGGTGGGGGGCTGTGGGTTGGGAGTGAGGGGCAATGACATGGGCAGGGCACCAGCATATCAGGGCTGCTCAGCACCACAAAGCAGTGGGGGGACAGCCATAACCAGACCTGCATCTTGGTGAGCAAATGGGGCAGGGGGAGTGCCTCCAGTAGGTGTTGTAAGGCCTAGGCCCCTTACGAAGTGACATCCTTCTAATGGGTGATAACAGGGTGAGGACCTAGGAGAATGTCACTCAGAAGTTTTGGGATTGCCTTCTCACCTTCCATGACCTTGATAACATCTTTTGCTGGGAGGCAGTTCTCTTCTTACGAGCGCCACCCTATCCCAGAAACCTTGGCTTCTTCATGGGGCTCTGCCTCCCCTGCACTCCACCCTAACTACTTCCTTGATGTTAGCCAGATCTCTTATATCCATGATGAGTGACAGCAAGGGGACATGAGACTCACTTGAACCCCCCAATCTACTCCCCTGCAATGACCCTGTGTCTGGACTCATTGCAATTCCTGTTATTCATGCAAAGTACATATCAGCATCCTTGCTCCCTCCAGGCCTGCAGTTCCAATCCTAGTGTTCCCCAACCTCTTCGGCCCTTCCTGGCTCAGCTCAGACACCGAGGCCTCAAAGGCTGGTAGTCCCCAGTCTCCATAGCAAAACCCAAAACAAACAAGAATCCAACTCAAAACAAATAGTCCAGTAACCCAGAGCCTCTCTCTGGATCCAGGCCCACTGTGTCACTGGATGTGGGTCTTTCCAAGGCTTAGTTAGTGCCCTGTGTCCATAATGCCATCCTAAGTCTCACCCTTGTTGCTTGAGTCACTGTCCCCTTCATGGAAGACCAATGCATTCTGGGATGTTCCGTATTAATAGTTGACTAATCCCTATGGGTCAGGTTTTGTATACTTCTTTGCATAGAGGGAAAAAACCCCTAGTGTCAATTCCACACTGGGTGCCCCTTCTCCAGTACTTTTTCCCACATGCCCCTTCCCAACTCATAGATTCAGATTGAAAGGCCGGAAGGGACCTCAGAAGATAATCAGGTCCAGTCCCCTACACCAAGCAGAAAAGATAACGGGGGGGTCAGGTGACCCCAGCAAGCTGACTGTCTAGTCTCCTCTTGAAGATTTCCAGGGTAGGTGATTGCACCACCTTTGGAGGGAGCTTATTCCACAGTCTGGACACTCGGATTGTGAAGAAGTTTTTCCCCAATGTTGAGCCTGAATAGATCTTCCAAGAGTTTGTGGCCATTACTCCTGGTTTTCCCTTCGAGTGCCCTGGTGAACAGTTGCTCACTGAGCCTTTGATGTACTCCCCTAGTGTAGCAGTAAGCTGCTACCAGGTGTCCTCTCAACCTTCTTTTCCTCAGGATGAAGAGACCCAGATCCCTCAGCCTTTCCTCGTATGGCGTGCCTTTTAAGACTCTGATCATACAGGTGGCTCTTCTTTGGACTCTCTCAAGCTTGTCCATGTCCTTGTTAAAGTGTGGTGCCCAGAACTGGATGCAGTACTCCAGCTGTCATCTCACCAGTGCTGAGTAGAGTGGAAGAATCACCTCCGTGGTTTTGCTGGAGATGCATCGATTGATGCATGCCAGAGTATTATTTTCCCTACTAGCTACAGCATCGCACTGCAGACTCATGTTCATACTGTGGTCTATTATTACCCCCAGGTCCCTTTCATTCATAGTGCTAATCAGTTTGGTGCTGCCAAGCCTGTAGGTGTTTTGGGGCTTGCTCATCCTAAGGTGGAGCACTTTACATTTCTCAACATTAAACTTCATCAGATTCTGATCTGCCCAACTTGCTAGCCTGTCTAGGTCTGTCTGTAACTGTAGCCTAACTTCAAGCATGACCATGCTTCCCCATAACTTGGTGTTTTCCCTGAACCTGGCCAGTGAGCTCTTCATCCCCACACCTAAATCATTAACAACTACTTCTGACCTTATTCTCCTTTGTAGGGCTTGGCCCCTTGCATCCTGTTGGTCACACCAGGGAAGGGGGTTCTCTGTGACTGCACATCTGTTCAGCTACTCTCCTCTGCAGCCAGTTGGATGTGCTTCCTAGGAGGACAGTCCAGTCAGTGTTTTGTCATCCTCCATGCTCTGGACCTCTCCAGCTGGCCCCTCTCCAGAGCCAGAAGTAGCTTCCCTGGTCCACTGTTTCCCAATCTGGAGGAAGCAGCTACTCCAGAAGTGCTGCCCAGAACCCTACTTCCTGATGCTGTTCTCCACCGCCACTGAGGTAAGTGACCAGGGCAGGGGCGGGGAGGGGTGTTATCTTGAGGCCTCTCTCTCTCTCCTATCTCTTTCTCCCCTTTTTACATGTAGCTCTGTTTTTCTATGATAAAAAACCCAAAATCAAATGCCAAAATGTGTAGGTACCTAGAATTTATTTTATTATAATGATTGAGGCACTGGTAAGCTTCCAAATTGCTTTAAAATTGTAACTATATCAATAAAACATTGTGTTCAGCTGAAACCTATATGTATATATAGGTGCATTTGGGGTTATTAATCAGCAAATTTTGGATTTTCATCAAACAGTTTTGTATTTTTAAATAGAGAAAACCAGGATCCCTGGACTTGGTGGGGAGCAAAGAGGAGATGCTCCCACAATGGTGGCTGGTAGAGTGGTGATATCCCCCTAGTGGCCGATGGTTCCCCTCTGTAGAACAGGGGGGTGATGTTAGCAAAAATCTGTGTTTCTATTTCATTCACCCCCCTACTCGGTTTGTTTGGGAGCTCAATGCACTCTTCACCTCCTGCTTCCTTGCCATCTCCAATGAGCCTTGTGGGCTGCTTGTTTAAATAAGAAATGACAGAGTAAGTGGAGGATTAAACCTGGAGAAGTGTCCTGCTTGCATTTATCTGCTTCTATCTCCACTGACCCCTGGCCTCCATAAACTTCCCAATATTGTCCAGCTGAAAACACAGATACCTGTGATTAAGTACAGTACCTTGGGGGCTCGGACAGTGAAGAAGTTATTTTTTATGTCCATCCTGGATTGGTCGCTACGGAGTTTGTGGCCATTCGAACTTGTCATCCCTTGGGGGGCTCTGGTGAACACAGTCCCCCAGATCCTGGTGAACACCCCTGATAAATTTGTAGGTGCCCACCAGATCACCCCTGAGCCTGTGCTTTTCCAGGCTAAAGAGCCCCATGTCTCTCAGCCTCTCATCGTAAGGTCTGTTTTCCTGACCTCTGATCATGCGTGTGGCTCTCCTCTGCACCCTCTCAAGCTTCTCCACATCCTTTTTAAATTGTGGAGCCCAAAACTGGATGCAGTACTCCAGTTGCAGCCTCACCAAGGCTGAGTACAATGGGAGAATGATGTCCTGGGATTTGCTTGAGAAGCATCTATGGATGCAAGCCAGCCTCTTGCTCAGTTTACTAGCTGCAGCATCACATTGAAGGCTCATGTTCATCTTGTGGTCAACCATGACCCCCAAGTCCCTTGCATCTGTAATGCTAACCAGCATAGTACTGCCTAGCCTATAAGGATGCTGCAGGTTTTTCCTCCCAAGGTGGAGAACCTTGCATTTTTCGGTGTTGAACACCATCAAGTTCTCGTCTGAGGTTGAGGCCGCAGTTAGCCAGTTTTGCCAAGAGGTGATCATGAGATACCAGATCGAAGGCTTTTTTAAAGTCAAGATATACAACGTTGATCTCTTTCCCCTTGTCCAGGTGATAAGTCACCTGGTCATAAAAGGAAATGAGATTGGTCGAGCAAGACCTACCCACAACAAACCCATGCTGGGTATCCCTCAATATATTGCCTTCAGCTAGTCTGTTAAGGATGGCCTCCTTGATAATCTTTTCCAAGACCTTCCCCAGGATAGAGGTCAGGCTGATGGGCCTGTAGTGTGCAGGATCTACTTTCCTCCCTTTCTTGAAGATAGGCATGGCATTGGCCCTCTTCCAATCTTTGGGCACTTCACCATACTGCCAGGAGTTCTCGAAGATCTGTGCCAGGGGCTGAGCTATGATGCTCGCCAGCTCCCTGAGTACGCTTGAATGTAACCCATCAGGGCCAGCTGACTTGAAGGAACACCTTGACAGGCTGGATACCTTCATGAGGTCAGGTTTGATGGAGGGCAAGGAATCTCCCTCACCTGGGCCTCCCTGACCCACAGCGGGCAGGGCTGTCCCAGGAGACTGGTGAAAGAGTGACGCAAAGTACCCATTTAGCAAGTTACAGGGGTGTAGGTTGTAGCCGTGTTGGTCTAAGGACATAGGCAGACAAGGTTCCTTGGGTGAATCTGATATCTTTTATTAGACCAACCCAAATAGTTGGAAAATAATTATTAAGCAAGCTTTCAGGTTCAAAAACCCTTTGTCAGGCTAAGGAAGTTTCAGCAGTTGGTGGATGGAATGAAAAGTTTCAGCTTTTCCTGGATGGAATGAAAAGTAAAGCAGCCAGCGGCTGGGCTGGTAAGCATACGAGACAGGTAGTCAGTGACATGTAGCAAGTTCACTTTTTCCTGGGCATCAGTTGTCAGTTGCCCCATCTGGTTTAGCAGGGGCCCTTTAGGGCCTCACTGACAAGCCTCCTTAGCTTGTCAAAGTCAGCTTTCCTGAAGTCGAGAACTTCTGTATTACTGTATTCTGACTGACTTGCCAGCTTTAAGGCAGATGGTGAAGGTGGTCAGCTCATGGTCACTGTCACCCAGCTTCCCTTCAATCATTAGGTCACTGATTTAGGTCATCCCCAGTTGCCAGTATGAGGTCTAGCAGTGCTTTACCTCTCATCGGCCCATAGACTTCCTGTGTCAGATAGAGGTCATCCACGCGCTCCTCCCACAAGATATCTGGGTAGTTAAAGTCTCCCATGACAACCATACACTGGGATCATGCGACCTCAGCCAATTCCCTGGTGAACTCCTGGTCAAGGTCCTGACTCTGGGTAGGGGGTCTATAGTAGACCCCCACCATAATATCCCCTGTGCCATGTTCCCCATGGATTTTAACCCAAAGGGTCTCAAGTCGTCCACCCTGGGTGCCAATGTCAGCTTGCAGGGACGCGTAGCTTTCCTTGACATAGAGAGCTACTCCCCCGCCCCTTTTGTCCACTTGATCCCTCCTGTACAGGGTATAGCCATCTATACCCATGGTCCAGTCATGGGTGGAGTCCCACCAGGTCTCCGTTATCCCAATGACATCATAGTTATTTGCATTTAGCAGGACAACAAGTTCATCCTGTTTATTCCCCAGGCTCCTGTCATTTGTGTATAGACACGCAAGTGTCCCCTTGGGGGCCCTTGCCTTGCCTACATTTCGTTCCAGGGCTGAGGTGGGATCCCTTATGTGACTTGGCCTGCTGGCTTTGCAAGGGCCACTCAGCAGGCCAGCAGTGGCAGTAGTCCCCCCATCCCCCGGTGGGCTTAGTTTAAAGCCTGGTGGAGCAGGTCAGCCAGTCTGGCTGAGAAGAGGCTCCTCCCCCATGTAGAGAGGTGGAGGCCATCCCTTCCCCGCAGC
>NW_005842698.1:354599-362718 GCF_000455745.1 Alligator sinensis
TCCCTCTCTCTCTCTCTCTCTCTCTAGAGCGGACTCTGGTCATAGAAGCCAAAGCATTCTTGATGACACCAGCGCCACAGTCTTTGGTTGATTACCTGGATCCTCCTTTCCCTCTTCAGCCCATAGCCCAAGACTGGGAGGATCGAAGAAAACACCACCTGTGACCCCAGACCCTTTAGCCCCACTCCCAAATCCCTGTAGCACCTCATGACCTTGCTGGGAGTGCTCCGAGCCATGTCATTGATGCCCACATGGATGAGGAGCATGGGATAGTGGTCAGTGGGCTGGAGGAGCTTAGGGATCTTCTCCGCAATGTCTCAGATGCAGGCTCCCGGAAAGCAGCAGACTTCCTGGGCTAAGGGATCGGGATAGCAGATTACCCCCTCAGGATGGAGTCTCCCATGACAAACACTTTGCGTTTGGTCTTAGGGAGAGCGGGGGCGGCAGTTACAGTGTCATCTGTGTTGCCTGTGGGAGCTGGCAACTCAGCAGGCTTTGCTGGGGCTGCAAGAGGTTCGTATCTGTTGCAAAGCTCTAGCAGGGCAGGGGCCTTGGTGTGGCAGGCCTTGGGGCCCTTGACCACCTTAGTCCAACCCCGTGGCTGGACAGAAAGGCAGGTTCCCAGGTTCTCCCTTGTCCTGAAGGGAGACCGTGGTATACCCTCCGCCTCCCGGGGGAGAAGGGCCTGGCAGTAGTAATCAATCTCCTGCTCACAGTCCCTGATGGTGCACAGTCTCTCGACTGTGGCAAGGAGTTCCTCCAGCTGGCGTGCCAGAGACTCCAGTATGGAGCAGACCCCACAAGGGGAGGTGGCCATGCTCCTAGGCCCCAGAGCCTGAAAAAGTGACAGGCAGCCCCTGCAGCTGAGAGCCAGGGGCTCTGTCTGCATGGAGCTCAGAACCATGGGCTCCGTCTGGGTGGCTGTCTCCGAGGTGCCAGAGGGAGGAGCTGCAAACCCCTAGGGGGACCCTCGGGGTGCATTGCGTGCCCATCTGCATCATGCCGCTGGTGCGCTGACTGTGGCTGGGACTGTCTACCCTGGGGGGCTCACAGGCAGGGCCTCGGGCCCTCCCACTCACCCTCCTGCAAGAACTACCACGCTAACTCGCGTTCTGGGCCCAGGAACGTGCCTGTTTGTGCGGCCTGTTCGTGAGGCTCTGGTCGCACAGCTCTCTGCGGGGCTGGGCGAAGTAGGAGGTGGGGGGGCGTGACCCTCCTCAACCCACATAGCCCACTCCCAGGTGACTAGGTCCCTCCCTCCACGGGCCCCTGCTTACCTGCGGGCAGGCCGGGGCTCATTGGGGGTCCTGGGATTGCTGCTGTGGTCCCTGGGCTCACAGGGACACAGCGGGCTTACACCTGTGCATCTCGTACCCAAGCCAGGACTCTAATGAGGCTTATGCCATTGCCGGGCCCGTTTTAAATTGCACGCATGTGCAGAAGGGCCGTCCAGCACCTCGGTGCTTTTTGGGGGGCCTGGGGGGGTCTCTCCCCTCCACCAAAGGAAGGAATAGATGGGCGACTTCTCCCTAACCTGGCACACGTGCCTGCAGGGAGTCGCATGGCTCCCTGGGGGACTGGGCCAAGTAGGAGTTGGGGGGGGGGCCCCCATGACCCTCTTCAGCCCACTTAGCCCGCTCCCAACTGACTAGGTCCCTCCCTCCATGGGCCCCTGCTTACCTGCCAGCAGGCTGGGGCTTGTCGGGGGGTCCTGGGGTCACTGCTGGGGTCCCTGGGCTCACGGGGGCACAGTGGGCTTACACCCACGCATCTCACACCGGAGCGGGTGTCTTTTTTTAGCACTGCTGGAACAAGTCATGAGCCTTTGAACAAAATGCCATCCAGTACTGACAGCTCTTCCTTGGACTGAGAGCAGGGGCTAGGTATGTTTTCCAGGCCAGCCAGCACAAATAGCTGTTATCACTTTTGCAATGTGGTGTCCTGAGTAGTACCCTCTGCAATTAGTGCCCACATTTGATCTGTAACAGGAATCACTCTTTTAGTGAGATTCACAGGTACTATAGATTCATAGATCCATAGATGTTAGGGTCGGAAGGGACCTCAATAGATCATCGAGTCCAACCCCCTGCATAGGCAGGGAAGAGTGCTGGGGCTAGATGACCCCAGCTAGATGTCTGAGTTGGGAATTCTGTCATTTTCTGTTGTGTCATACATTGTCTGGACAATGTATCTGCAATAAGTAGATGTTTTCCTAGTGTGTACTGTATGCCTAGATCAGTGTTTCCCAACCGGTGTGGCACAGCACGCTGATGTGCCATCGTACATGTCCAGGTGTACCTCAGCATTTAGGGCTGGAGCCACACCTCCCACCTGCTGCTGCTGTGGGCAGCCAGACAGATGTGGGACATGGCTCCAGCCAGTGATTCAAGTGCCGCTTCCTTCCGCTCTGTGGTGTTCTACTCCTCGTTACCCCCTCCTCCCCAGTCTGCGGCATTCAGCCGGTGGGGGAGGCCATGTAAGTGTGCCCCGGCTGAAAAAAGTCGGGAAATGCTGACCTAGATCATACATTTGCAATTGAAAGAAAAGTCTCTGTAATCTGGGTGGCATGTCTGATAACCCTTTCTTTGTTATAGTTACCAAAGTTTTGAGATCAGTTTCAGCTATCATAGGCTTCCCATTGAAATTTCTTACACCCATATACCAGAGCTAAACTTTCTCTCTCAATTTGTGCACATAGACACTCTGATTTAGTGAGTGCCCTATATGCTTATGCTACCAGTCTCCAGTTATCCCCATGTTTTTTAAGCAAAGCTGCTCCAATGCCTTCTTTTAATGGGTCTTTTAGGGTTATAGTATTTTAGTACCAGAGCTTTCATTATTTTTTCCTTCAAGTCTTTAAATTTAGCCTCATGTTCATGTTCACATATCCACTGAGCAATGTTTTCTAGGAGTGATCTAAGATATTTTGTCTGCTATGCTAAATATAGGTATTTCCCTACAAAATTGATCATTCCCAATAATCTTAGCATTTCTTGCTTATCCATAGGGAGTGGCCTGTTTGTAATGGCTTTAACCCTTGCAGGATCAATTTGCACCCTTTTTTCAAAGAGTTTTTCTTGACCCACTGCAAGAACTTGGGGTGCTTCCCTTAGTCTGAACCTGAAATAGTGGTCTCTCTTAGTCAGCCAGACCAAGGGGACCCCAAGGCATAATCTAGACCCTCTCCCAGTAAGTCTCCTATGCTAAGTACAGAGGAGAACTTTATTGATTACAAGAAGTAGGTTTGGAGTAGGGTACAGGATAGAGCAATATCAGAGGAATACCTTAGAGCAGGGGTCAGCAACCCCTGGCATGTGTGCTGAGCACGGCACTCAAGGCCATTTTATTCAGCATACCACCGCCAGTCTAGCTTCTAGGCAGCTGCTGCCAGCCATGAAGCCCGGGCTGCTCCCAGCAGGCAGCTGGGTGGTTGCAAGCAGAGCAGGCTCCAGGGTTGCCAGCAGCTACCCAGAGCCTGGGCCAGTTGCAGCCCTATCCCCACCATCTGCTCTGAGGCACACGTGCACCCACCAGTGTGGAGCTGATGCCAGAGCCCGGAGCAGCTGTTTGCAGCCTCCTGGCTGTATCCAGCCCAGGCTGTGCTAGCTGCTGCCTACCCTGGAGCCCAAGCTGCTTCTTGCAGCTGAGCCCGCCTGACTCCCACCCACTCCCAGCCCAGCTCCAGCCCAGCCCCACACCAGGATGAAGTTGGTGCTGCCCCTTGGCAGGAGCACTGCACCTTTTATGGGCTTAGCTGTGCAGGTTGGGTGGTTGGGCTGATGGGCAGGCTCCAGGCTGGGGCCTCAGCCAGCTGCACTGCAGCTTGGGGGCTGGCTCCCCAGGGAAGCACAGGGGCTCTGGCGGGACCGGGGCATTGTTGGGTCAGACTTTGTCCAGTGGCCCAGAAGCCCAGCTCCATGTGCCTGCACATCTGGTTCCGTGTGTTTGTCTGCCTCTGTCTGGTCCTCCGTGTCTGTGTACACATGTGTCTGGCTCTGGATGTGTGTGTGCGCGCATTTGTCTGTTCTGGGTGTGTTCTGGTTCTCTTTGCTTGTGCACATGGTTTTCAGTGTGCATATGTGTGTATCTGATTAGCTCTCTGCTCTCCTTTCTCTCTCTCTCTCTCTCGCATGTGTCTCTTTTCTCTCTCTCTCTCTCTCTCATTTGTCCTCTCTCTCATTGCAACATGCTCAACAAAAAAGGAACACATAACAAAGGCAACATTTATGATGATTAAATATACTAATATGCAGTACATCCCCCCCACCCTCATTTTGTTTTTCTGGCATGCCAGCACTCTGGCACCTTCCAAGGTAGACACTGTGGTTTATTTGGCACTCCAGCCAAAAAACTTTGCCTACCCCTGCCTTACAGCAAACAGGGAGGTTGGGTAGCCTTTGATCATGCATCCGAGTTACTGCAAGCTATATATCTAGTTAAAATTCAAGTAGCTTACTCACAAGTATCATCCAGAGGCTGATAGAGCTTTCCTCTGGAGGCAGGCAGTTCATAGTGTGTCCATGTGTTTCGAGAGAGAGACAGAGTTGCAGATGGTCAGCTGCTCTTAGTGTCTTCATCATGACTGCCCACCCCCAATCATGGCAGTCTTGGCTTATATTGACCTTCTGACATCATCTACCTGATCCGATAAAGGCCAGCAGATTTTGGCTGCCATCCAACCAATCTGAAATGCATCACTGGTTACCGGGCAGAGGGACAGTGTCTCTGCCTCCTCTCCCAGTCAGGAGGTCATTCCTAAGACAATAGGGCACTAAAGCCCCCACCCTGTTACCTGACTTCAGTCAGGTAGCCCAGTTTTACTGACAACAGAAAAGAAAGAAAGGGTGAAAAAAACTGCTTAAGAGGTTTGGATGGAGGAGGCTGGCATGGAATCCTCCACACTACCTTCTGAAGGACATATTGAAGGTACATAATCTAGTGCTGTTCTTTTCTAGGGGAACTTGCCAAAACCCAGAAGAGGCACCCAAAGTGGAGAAATATTTAGTTTCTGCCACATAGCCAAAAACCTCTTCCCTGGTGGGAATGGGAAAATGCTCTGTTTTGATGTATCTGTTCACTGTGTTTGAATCCAAACATAATCATAAGGATCCATCTTCCCCCCCCCCCCCCCTGTGCCGAGGGTGAGCCCCCAGGTTTACTTTTTCTATTATGTTCATGTTAACTAATCTATCTAAATCCTTTTTCAGTTTCTCCCTTAATACAAGGGGGACATTTCTTGGAGCATGTATGCTGGGAGTATTTGGTTCTCTTAATTCTATCTTGTACTCAGTTGATAGCTTCCCTATGCCTTGAAACAAATCATAAAACTCTTCTTCTATGTTCTTGCTGTCTAGTCCCTCGATGGCATCCATTTTCTTAACCAAACCTAGAGTTTTACATGTTTGCAACTCAATAATTGACACTACTTTCCTAGGACTGTTACAAACAGAACTTTTACTATACTACACTTGTCTAACATGCGGTGCACCAACACTCTTGGCTACAACCGTGTTTCCATTATATGCTCTAAGTTTCACTTTCTTAGTCTCATAGTACACAGGTTTAGTTTTCATTTTTTGAATAATGTATTCTGGTATTACATTGACCTGTGCCCCTGTATCTAATTTAAAAGTTAACATTAGTCCATTGGTGTCCAGGGTGATTGTCCACTTCTTAGAAGAATGAACTTCTTGCACTGTGCCAATGAAGAATTCTTCCTCTTCCTTGTGATATAGAGCATGCACCTGATGTTTCTTGTGTGGTGCATCCTACTACTTTCTGCAAACTCTTGAAAAGTGATTGAATCCTTTGCATTTGTTGCAGCACTTACCAAATGCAGGCCATTTCATGGGTTTGTGGTAGCCCCCACAGCATCTGCAGCTGACCATTGTTTCTTCAAGCAATTCTCTTTGGCTTCTGCTTGATAGTGAGGTCCTCCTTTCTGTGTTGTGTTGCCTCAGGTGTTTGCAGTCTTGTAATCCTGTCTAGGTCAGCTTGTTCTGCTTTTTCCTCCAGCTTCTGAAGCCTGACATGTGTTATCTCAACCACTTGACACATTCTAACTGCCTTTTCCAAATTAAGCTCAGGATCCTCTAGCAGTCTTTTTCTGAGGCTTGTATCCCTTATATCTAATACTACTTGGTCTCGGATCATGGACTCCTTTAGGTCCACAAAGTTGCATTTCTAGCTCAGCAGTCTGAGGTCTTTGACAAACTCCCATATTGTCTCCCATTCTTTCTGCTGTATCATGTGGAAATTACACTATTCAAAGGTGTCACTTTGTTTGGGTATACAATATCCTTCAAACTTTTTTATTACTGTGCCATAGCTTTTCTGTTCCTCTTCTGACAGTTGTAGGCTATTATAAAGAGACAAAGCTTCTCGGCCTGCTATATTTTAAAAAAATAGTTACCTTGAGTAGATCTTCCTTCTCTGTAGCCCCACTGGCCATCATATGGTGAAGCTCAGCTTAGATTTCTTCCAGTTTTCTGCTGCATTGCTAGACAGCTTGAACTCCTTTGGAATTCTGAGATGCTCTATTTTTCTCTTTCTTTGCACCCCACTCCTGGTAGCAGGTGTTATTTTCAAATGACCAAGGAGTTAAACTTACAGAATGATAAAGCTTGTTTATTCAAAGAACCTTCTTAGCCCACTGACATGCTGTTCCCTCCAGTTCCCTCTTGCAAGCCCAGGGCCAATGTAACAACTTATACATAACACTCTTGAAGGTATCTAAATGACAGCTGCAGGCTGCAGCCCAACTAGGAAACCTATTGGTTGGGTTAAGACCCACCTATGATCAAGTTGTGGAGAGATCACAGAACAAAATGTATTAATAGTTTATAGAGTCGGAAGGGACCACAATGGATCATCATGTCCGACCCCCTGCCCCTGGCAGGAAAGAGGACCGAGGTCAGATGACCCCAGCCAGGTGACTACCCAGCCTCTTCTTGAAGACCTCCAAGCTAGGTGATAGCACCACCTCTCTTGGAAGCCCATTCCAGATCCTGGCCACCCTTACTGTGAAAAATTTCTTCCTAATATCTAACCTAAATCCACTCTCAACTAGCTTACACCCATTATTCCTAGTCACTCCCTGGGGCGCCTTAGTCCCCTAATAAATGTATAGGTGGCCACAAGCTCTCCTCTCAGCTGTCTCTTGTGAAGGCTGAAAAGATTCAGCTCTCTCAACCTCCCCCCATAGAGTCTATCACGAAGGCCACTAATCATGTGAGTGGCCCTCCTCTGGACCCTCTCCAGATTCTCCGCATCCCTCTTGAAGTGCGATGCCCCAAACTGGACACAGTACTCCAACTGCGGCCTGACCAGTGCCACATAGAGAATAAAGATCTGCCTCGGTGAGTCGGGATCTTAAGCGGGGAGGTGTGTCACAGAGCACTAAGGTGCCCTGTGCCTGAAGAGGGGAAAAACTGCTAAAGAAGGAGCCCTAGCAGCGATTAGGGAGCATAGCTGTGGGTTGCCAGTAAGGGCGCAGTTTATGGGGTGCTTAGACCCCAGCTCCAGAGAGGGGCATTTGAAGAGCCCAAGTGTGGGGCTCGCTGTGCCCAACTTGGGTCTCTCACTAAGATGGCCCCCTTCCTGGGGCTCTCTGCGCCCACACTTAGGCTTCTTCTACTGCTGCCCTCTATCTGAGGCTCGCTGTGCCCCACTTGGGCTTCCCAATAACGTTGCCGCCTCTCTAGGGCTCGCCATGCCCACCTTGGGCCTCTCACTCAGATGGCCCCCTTTTTGGGGCTCGCCGTGCCCACACTTGGGCTCTTCAAATGCCCCTCTCTGGAGCTGGGGTCTAAGCACCCTGTAAACTGCACCCTTACTGGTGCCAGGATCCCCATGCTACTGTGGGTCTCCTATGGGGCCTCCTCCAACCCCTAATAGCCTCGTCCAAACCACCGGTCTTATAACAACAACAAAACACAAACTCCAGCCTCTTGGCTACAACTTAAAAATAAGCCGTCTGGCTATAACAACATTGCTCCAGCATCTTGGAGCTGCTGCTAGCAGTACCTCCAGTCAGGCTTCTCCTCGCATCATTGCTCCCAGCGCTCCTGCCTCTCTGGCTGCTGGCAGGGAACTGCCTCAGGGCCCCGCTTTTTGGGTT
>NW_005842698.1:362735-365628 GCF_000455745.1 Alligator sinensis
TCTCATTAGTTGCCCTGGCAACCCACAGCTGTGCTCCCTAATCACTGCTAGGGCTCCTTCTTTAGCAGTTTTTCCCTTCTTCAGGCACAGGGCACCTTAGTGCTCTGTGACACACCTCCCCGCTTAAGATCCCGACTCACCGAGGCAGATCTTTATTCTTGTTGGGTTGCATTTCCCCGTCTTATTTCTCTGGTACTCTTGGGCTGGCCCACCGACATTTCCAAAGAGTAGAGGCGGAGGTTTTTTAGGCGCCTCCTACTCGCCTTTTACCCAAGGTGCACCATGTGGGATTTTATGGGAGTTGCCCTGCCTCAGGCAGTCCCCCCACACTAGCTGACCTTGGTAGGTTGCAGTCCCTGTCGGTCAGGCTCTTGCCTGTCTTTCGGGGTTTCTTCTCCCTTTCACTTCTGGCCCATCTATCTTCCACCCCTACATACCCTGATCTCTTTCTCCATACAGGTTGTCTTGTTTCTTGCTTTTCTAAGATTTTCTGTAGCCCCTGAAGCCCTCTCCAAGTCTCCCACTGTCTCTCCAATGCCTTCTGGGCATATTCTTCCCTCCAAAATTCTACCTTCGCCTGGCTGGTAGGTCTTCCCATCGGCCCTTTATAAATCTTTACGTAGGCTACGCCTCCCACCCTTGCTTCAATTACTTCCCTCAGGGTCCACCATTTGACTCGCCTTGCGATGTTATTAATGTAAATGCAAGGCCGCCTTCTTCCCCTTTGTTCTTTCTCCAGCCGAATTCCCTGTGTAGTTGAGGGGTCTTTAGCCTCCTTAGCTTGGCTTGCAGTCTGGATTTGGCATGGTCTCTGCTTCAGTGCAGGGCTGGGTATCTCACCCTTAGAGTGAAGCTTGAGACCTCCTCCTCCTCCCCCCTTAGTTTCCCTGGGGTTTTGGTCCCTTCTTTCCATCTCAGGCCCCGGTACCCTTCTTTTACTCAGGGCTTCTGCCACTCTCTCCCCTTTAGCAGCTGTACCTTGCTTATTATATGCCCGAGCCTGGGCCATTTTTGGTTTCTGGTCTACTTCCCTCTGTTGCCCTTGTTTTGGTGCTGTCAATCTTCCAGCTTCACATGAGCCTGCAACTTTCTCTATTTTTTCCCCTCAGGCCATTCATCTCTTCAGTGTATTGGTTCACCCACTGACCCCATCTCTGATTCAGGCACTCCATTACTGTAGTGGTGATCTCTTCTTTCATCTTTGTGGGGTTTACCCCCGAGTGTGCCTCCATCCTTGCATTCTCTTCCTGCTGCTCTGGTTCCTCTTAAATTCTCTAGGAATCTCTAAGCCTTTCGTCCTGGGTGGTTCTGGTTCGGCCTTCTCTCTTAAATCCTCTGGCGTTTTCTGGCTTTCCAGTTGCAAGGTTGCTAGTTGCGCCTCCACTTTGCTCAAGGACCCTTTCACTGCCTCGAGTTCCTGGTGCTGCTCTAGGCATTCTGTCTTAGCCGTGGTCACCCACTCCGCTAGTTTGGCTCCCAGCATCTCTTGCATAGCCTCTGCAACCTTCTCTGCTTGGGCCTTCTGTCCTGCGACTGTTTGAGTTGCCGTGCTTGTTATTTCTGGCACCTCCGACTCCCCCGGATCTTGGCCTTTTGGGGCCGTCTGCCTGCAGCATTTTATTTTCTGCTTCCAAGGCTTGGACCTGCTGGCTTAAGGCTTGCACTTGAAGTTGTGCCTGCTTCCTTTCTGCATTGGTCACTGCGTCTTTAGCCACACTATCCTCTAGGAGGTTTTTAAGGCACTGCACCTGTTCTCCCAGGTAGTCCTTTTCTGCCTCCGCCCTCTGGAACAGAGACTGTAGCCTATTGGTCTCTTTTGTTCCGGCCTCCAACTCCTTTTCAAGGGCCATATTTCGATCACGCAGCTCCTCGTAATGGGCCATGTACGCTTTTACCTTTTCCAACTCCCGGGCAATCACCTCCCCCTTTTCTTTGGTCTGAGCGTGATTTTCAAGCAGTTGGTCCCGCAGCTCTTGAATTAATCATTCTGTCTGTACACACCTCTGCTGCCAGTCCGCCACCTCTTCTTGCAACCCCTCTATTCGGTCCTCCTGACAGCGGATTTCTCTCTGCAGGGTCCCTATTACGTCTCTTGATACCTCCAACTTCTTCAGCAGCTCCTTCTGTTCATCTGCCTGGGTTGCCTCGGCTACCTGGGGCCTTGCTGTCCATGTTTTCATCTCTCTCTGCATCTTCTGCAGTCTCTCCATCCTGGTCTGTTTTAGTCCCTTCCTGGTTGTGCCTTCCGGCTTCCCCTTGTACAGTCTCAGGGACAGTGTCTTCCTACTCTGTCCCCCTTTCAGGTCTGTGTTCCTGTTGCCTTTCAATATATCTTCCTCTGTTTCTGTTCCAGCCCTAGGGTTCGTCTTTCCCCCTCGGGACTACAGGTTCCTTAGCCATGTACAGCCTTACCTTCCCGGCCAATGCACCACTGTGACAAGTCATCTCTCTGGGCTGCCCTCAGTGTGGCCCGCACACCTGTCTCTGGGGCAACCGCCCACCTCCTCGCCTGCCACGTCTTGATCTTAATTAATTAATTAGCGGGAGGCTGCCCTTAAACTGCCCCCTCCACTAGGGGGCGCTATCTGCGGCTCCATTTCCTCCCCTACATCGCAGTCCAAACCTCGCCGATGTAATCACCATTGTCTCAATACTATTCAGCCCCTTACTGTTCTCCCCGGGCCTTCCTTCCCTTGCTGCCCCCTCCTGGGGCTTTCCGGTGCCCAACTTGGGCCTCCCTACAATGCGGCCCCCCCACCTATCAGGGGCTCCCAGTGCCCAAACTTGGGCTTCTCAATAATACTGCCCCCTATCTGGGGCTTGCCATGCCCAACTTGGGCTTCTCGGTCATGCGACCCCCCCCCCCCCCCCAGGCCCCCCCCGCCCCACCTCT
>NW_005842698.1:365911-366434 GCF_000455745.1 Alligator sinensis
ACAACCCCCAGCCTCTTGGCTACAACTTAAATATAAGCCATCTGGCTATAACAACATTGCTCCAGCATCTTGGAGCTGCTGCTAGCAGTACCTCCAGTCAGGCTTCGCCTCACATCATTACTCCCAGAGCTCCTGCCTCTCTGGCTGCTGGCAGGGAACTGCCTCAGGCCTCTGCTTCTGGGCTTTATAAGGGCCAGGCCCTGCCCCTTCCAGCCAGCTGACTCTCATTAGTTGCCCTGGGAACCCACAGTTGTGCTCCCTAATCACTGCTAGGGCACCTTCTTTAGCAGTTTTTCCCCTCTTCAGGCACAGGGCACCTTAGTGTTCTGTGACAGTCATGCACCTGCTAATGCATGACAAGGTGTGATTGGCCTTGTTGATGGCCTCATTACACTGCCGGCTCATGTTCATCTTGGAGTCAGTTATGACTCCAAGATCCCTCTCTGCCTCCGAGCTGCTGAGAAGGACACTCCCCAACCTATAGGTGTGCTGGGGGTTCCTCCTTCCCAGGTGGAGTACCTTA
>NW_005842698.1:366574-370847 GCF_000455745.1 Alligator sinensis
GCCATCGTCCAAATCGCTGATGAAGATATTAAATAATATCAGTCCAAGGACCGAGCCCGGCGGGACCCCACTGCCCACCTCCCTCCAGGCCGAGAAGGAACCATCCACCACCACTCTCTGGGTGCAGTCCCTAAGCCAGTTGGCCACCCCCCTGACTGTGTAGGCATCCACTCCACAGTCTGCTAGCTTCCCAATGAGGATAGGGTGCGAAACTGTGTCGAAGGCCTTCCTAAAGTCCAGGAAGATGACATAAGCCTCAGCTCCCGCATCCAGGCAGTGTGTGACCTGGTCATACAAGGCTACAAGGTTTGTCAGGCAGGATCTACCTGTGACAAACCCATGCTGGTTTCCCCTCAGCATCATTTCCCCTGCTGGGCCTGCACAAATGTGTTCTTTGATTATTTTCTCTATTTTCCCAGGAATAGAGGTAAGACTGACTGGTCTAAAGTTACCCAGCTCATCCCTTCTCCTTTTCTTGAAAACGGGCACCACATTGGTCCTTCTCCAGTCCTCAGGGACCTGGCCGGAGCACCATGAGTGCTCGAACAGCTGTGCCAGTGGCTCAGCTATGGCACTGGCCAATTCTTTCAGCATCTGTGGATGGAGGTCATCTGGGCCTGCTGACTTGTACCCATCCAGCTCCTCTAGGAGCTCCTTAACTATTTCAGAACTAACCGTAGGCAGACTAGTGCCATGTGAACATCTGTCAATGATCCGTCAATGATCCGTATTGTGGGAAGATCAATGACATCACAGAACAGCCAAAATGTTCAGAAGGCAGGCAACAACCCTGGCACACTTGTGCCATGCAGCTCTGAGTGGAAGTGATTGCAGTTTAGAGTCAGGCCAGTTCAGACAAGGTACCTGGGCCCTTTGTACGTGCCACAAAACTGGCCTTTAAAGTGGGTTAAATGCCCTTTTGTACCCCTTTAATGGTGTAGCTGTTTGCACGCTTGGCGGCGTATTCCACTTTAAATTACTTAGGTATGTAGCAAGATAAAACACCTCTGAGGCATTGTAGTTTGTTACTTAACAAAGTGCAACAGTGCACGGGGCACTGGAAGCCAAAGTGCTTGGGGCTTGGTGGGCCCAGCGCAGCTCAGGGGCTGTGGGACCAGGCAGCAGCCCGTGCAGGCAGGCTCCACTGAAGAAAAGAAAAAAAAAAAGCAATGAGCCTGATCTTTTTTTTTTCTCCTCCCCAGAGCCTGCCTGCCTACCTGAGCTGTGTGGGGGCCCAGTACTTCCCTCTGTGGCTGCGAGGAGCACGGGGTAGTATTTCCATCCATGGCTTCTTTCCCTGCCTGGGATCACCTGGGCTGGGTGCCCATGGGCAGGTCTCATCTAGGGGGCCCCCACACAACTCACAGACCACTTGACCTGCCAGCAGCTTACCCTCCCCCCTCCACAACCCCCTGGCGCCAAAGAGACAGGTAAAGATTGGGTCCCCACCCTTGTGTACATGCCACAGGGGTTTAGTTTGGTTCAATTTTCCCTAAATTGAAGCAGTGTTTTTAAAAACCCACCATTTCAATTTAGGGAGAACTAAACTGAATTAAACCCCTGTGGCATGTACAAGCAGCACTGGTGAGCTGGGGGGTGGTAATACACTTTCTTGGCAGAAGGACTCAAGGAACAAAGAACTGGATAGGTTTATATTTGAGTTAGAACTGCTTAGGTTGGTGATTTGTGTTCAAGTTTGAAAGAGGCTGGAGAGTCCGGCAGGCACTCTCAGGTTAGACCCCATTTGGGCACCCAGTGCTGGAGGCAGACCCATGAGCTTGCTACAGATAGGAAACCATGGGAAAGCATGGAGGGAGAAAATGAGCTGGGGAAGGAAACCAAAGTAGGACATGAGGTGCTATCCAGCAGGAACTGATACTTCACCAGCTTTGGCTTTGAATGGTCACAACACTATCCAATAATGTTATGCAAAGTGAGCCTAAATTCATAAATGCAAAAAGCATCAGGTTCAGGTAGAAATAAATTCTATGAAAAAGATCCTGGGGTCAAATGGGCATTGTCAGTGCAGTACAGGGTAGGACCCCTGATAGGCTGCCCCGTTGAATGTGAAACTAAAAGGAAAAGAAAAGAAAACCCTGGTTCCAGTGCAGCCTGCTTACCTTCGGCTGGTCCATCTCTCAGCGTGGCTTCCTGCCAGCTTCCCTGGCCATTCTCAATGCTGCTGGCTCAGCACTGGTCTCCTGGGCTATGGGAGCCCCTCCAAGTACCCTTCAGCTTCTGGACCCTTTGTTTCAGCATCCCAATGCTCTGGCATTGGGGTGTTCTTCCAGCATCCATCCTGTCTACCCTCCAATCTCAGTGGTGGGCCAGAAATACTCACGCAGCTGTGGGGTGGTCCAATCTGGACTGAACAACTGCTGATAAAATGGGGGTCCCACATCGGCTTCCAATCTCCTGTTGTTGCTGGCTCCAGTGTAGCAAATGAGTTGGTATCCTCAGCTGCTGTTGGTTTAAAAGCGGCTTTTCTCACCTCTTCACACATCCTCACCCTCAAGATGCCTATAGGTGCCTTTTCCTTCATCTCCCCATTTACCAACATGGGGTCTTGAGACTAACCTGGCTGTGGGCCATCCTGTCTTGGAAGTTCGTTATCTGTACGGTGTCATGACAGGAATTCAGTTACCACGTAGATGCTGTTGGGCCTATATTCAATATTAAAGTGAAACCTTTGGAGGGCTAAGGCCTACTGAGCTATAAATGAGTAGTCTGAGTGGTCTTCAGCCTCTTCAGGGGGATGTGATTGGTTATTAAAGTAAAATCCCAGCCCCCGAAGTAATATTGGAAGTATGCAACCCCACATTTGATGGCCAGGCACTCCCTTTCTACTGTCACATACCTTTGTTCATATGAATTTAGCCTCCAACTGCCATAGGCTACTGGTCAGTCTATTCCATCTACTTCCTGGGAAAGTATGGCCCCCAGGGCCTTATTGGAGGCATCAGTCTAGAGGATAAAAGGCCACATGAAATCTGGGGTTTTAAGGACCACATCATGGCACTAGGCCCTTTTGGTTTTCCTAAAGGCCTCCATGCAGTGCTTGTCCTATTTTACTGGACCATTATTTTTTCCCTTCAACATGTCTATCAAGGAGGCAGTTGCCTCCATTAAGCAAGGGATAAAGCACCCATAATAACTTTCCAGGCCTAAGAAGGCCCTCATCTGCTTCCTGCTATCCCAAATGGCTTCTATCTTTTCTGTTAAAGGCCAAATATGGCCTTGCCCTACTGAGAACCCTAGGTACTTGTCTCAGCTTTCCCTAACACTCAGTTCCCCAGGTTAATGGTCAGCCCCGCTAGTCGCAGTTCTTGTAGGACCATGTGGAGGGCCTCTAGATGTTTCCCCCACCCATCCAAATAAATAATAATAACATCTAGATATGCAGCAGTATACCACAGATGGGGTGCCAGTACCCAATCGATGAGCTGCTGAAATGTTGTTGTGGCACCGTGCAACCTAAACAGCATCCATTTAAACTCATATAGGCCCCAAAGAGTACCAAAAGTGGCCTTAGCCTGATCTTCTTCTCTAATGGGCAATGGGCACTTCCCAATATCCCTTGGCCAGGTCAAGGGTTGAGAGGAACTTAGAATGTCCAGTCCTTTTAAGGAGTTTGCTAATCTGAGGCATCAGGAAGGCATCAAACCTAGTTATGGCACTGAGCTTTCAGAAGTCCACACAGAGCCATAGAGATCCATCCAGCTTAGGGACGGCCATAATAGGGCTTTGCCAAGGATTCTGGGATTCTATAATCATGCCCTGTTCTAGCATTTGATCTATTTCTGTGCGTATAAGGTGAAAGCGACGATAAGGGATCCATCTCCATTTTTCCCTTACTACTTTTCCTTCAGGTGTTACGATGCTGTGACTTATACCCTTGGCACAGTCTGGGCTCTTGATTAAATAAATCTTGGAAGTCCTTCACTAGTTGCTTCAGCTGACTCCGTTGTTTACCTGAGACCCTAGACAGACCCCTCAGTGGGGATCTTGTTCTGCCCCTGGGTTCTACCTAACTCCTCTTTTGCAGGGGAGGGAGCTGCTAATAAGCCTTCTGGCTCCTGCCACAATTTGAGTAAACTGACATGATAAATTTTCCTTTCCTTCTTGTGCCCCAGGCAAAGCACTTCATAGTTGACAGGCCTGACTCTTCCAATTATTCTGAACAGTCCCTGCCACCATATTAAGAATTTGCTTGTGGCACTGGGAAGAAGTATCAGTACCTTCTGCCCCTCTTGCAAGTCTCAGGCTCTTTCCC
>NW_005842698.1:370878-375078 GCF_000455745.1 Alligator sinensis
GTTTCTTTTCCCTGCCCCTGCCATAAGCGTTGGGCTGTGCAAAATGGCAATGTTCCATGTTGACTTCCATTTCAACGTTTCAACAGAACAGTGTTTCATTTCAAATTTTGTTTTGATTTGAAACTGCTGTTCTGTTTCATTTCATCAAAACAGTTTCGCTGTTTTGACGTTTTGCCCATAGGCTATAATGGGGAAACATAAAACAGCATATAACTTTGTCATTTCTGGCCTAATTTGGATGAAACTTCCAGGAATAGTAGCCCCTTCTGAGTTCCTGAAGCCTGCCAAGATTCAAGAAGATAGGTGCAGGGTTTCTTGGAAACTGCACCTCAAATTATTGAAAGTAAAACTCATGTCACGTGTGTGTGTTAAGCCACAGCAGAATGGAAACTGCAAGCATGCTAGCCCCTACTGAAGCCACAAAGGCTGCCAAGTTTCAAGGAGATAGGTGGAGTGGGTTCTGGGAAACTGCACCTCAGGCTGCTGAGAGGCAAAACTCATGACATGGGTGATTGTGTGACGGTCTGTGTTAGGGCACAGGGGTGTGAAAACTGCAGGCCTGCTAGGCCTGCTGTGGCCATGAAGCCTGACAGCTGTCAGGGAGATAGGTGCAGTGGGTTCTGGCTTCTGGGACCATGCGCCTTAGGCTGCTAACAAGCAAAACTCGTGACATGGGTGGGTGACACTGTGTGTGTGTTAAGGTGCACCCTCACTGGCACTAGGGCCTCTACATGACACAGTAGTGTGCCCCAATGAAGCCTCCTCCTCCCCTATAGCCCCATTCTGGTCCATCATTTTAAATGACAACAGGTATAAAAATAACTTAGTGAGCAATGAGCACTACCACAGTAGCATCCGCAGCATCTCAGACAGTGAAACTACGACAGAGCCTTTGGCTGCTTCTTCAGTGTGCGTGTTAAGATACCCTCTGTGTGTGTGTGTGTGTGTGTGTGTGTGTGTGTGAGTGAAACTGTGCCCTCACTGAGCTGGGGCATCTACACGACACAGTAGTATGCCCCAATGGGGCCTCCTCCTCCCCTATAAGCTCAGTCCAGTCCACCACTTTAAATGACAACAGGTAAAATAATTTAGTGAGCAGCAGCACAGTAGCATCAGCAGCATCTCAGGCAGCCAAACTGTCACAGACCCTTTCTTTTTATGAAAGAATTGAATGGAAGTACAGCTATTGTGTTGGATATATATAAATTACGTGTTACTTGTGGTGTGTGATGGGTTATGTTGTGTTTTCATGTTTATATGTTTATTATTAAAAAAAATCTGAGGTCCCAGGTACCTCTGCACTTTTACCTGCGCTGCTACATCCTCCCTCCCCTGCCATCCCAGCCTGTCCTTCACCCCATGATGTCTCCATTTCCATTTTCACTGACTGGCTTTCTTGTCTGCACCTCTATTTCCATTTACACTTACTTGCTTTCTTGCCTCCATTGCATGCCAGCCTCTGGCTTCTTTACTATTCCTTCCATCCAGGAACAGCACACACCCCAACTCCAGGTGCTTACTCAGCCTGACAGTGGGTTTTTCAACACAAAAGCTGGCATCCCAGGGTGATAAGATATATTTCTCTAACTATTCAGTTGGTCTCCTAAGAGATGGCAGATTGACACAAAGAAGCTTGTTTGCCAGTGCCATGTTCTTAGACCAACACCCCTAGCACCTGTCCCTGGTCAGCTGGCCGGAAGGACGCAGGGCCCTGGGCACATCTAAGCCCCAGGGCTGGGGCTGGCAGGCAGAGTTCACCAGGGGAGTCTCAGTCCTGGCATTTACAGAGCTGGTGTGCTGCCGGCAGTCCCACCAGGCCTCCCTGATACTAGCAGAGTGCAGTTTTAGTGGTCATGCCCAGGACCTGGGGCCTCCTCCTTCCCCATAGCCCCAGCATGTACCTCCAAGTTTGTCCTGGCACAGGAGCTCAGCAGGGACATGTTCTTCCCCTGCTGGCTGGTGGTGCAGTGAATGCCCCCTCCAGCTCTGAGAGCAGGGCAATAATACTACCTGGTGTAAAAACAAGAAAAAGGAAATATAGAGGCTACCATACCTGCTGTTTTCACCCACCTGTGCCATCACACTTACAAGTGACATGAGTTTTACTTTCATGGCTTGAGGTGCAGTTTCTACAGAAACCCCTGTACCTATCACCTTGAAATTTGACAGGCTGTGTGACCTCAGAAGGTGAAACCATCTCTGCTGGTTTCATTTAAATCAGACAATATATAGAAAAGTTATAGGCATTTTTGTGATTCCCCATTACACTGGTTGGTGGACAGGATGGTTGTTGCCAGGCAACTGTGGCCAGATCCTGCCACCTCTGGCTGCGGCTTGCCCGGTAGGCCAAGGGGTTGCAGTCCAGCGGCTTCACGTCCTCATCAAGATAGGTAGCCATGGAAGCTACCTGCCCGAGGCTGGGGTCTAGTTCGTGTGGACCCCAAAGTAGTTTCATAGTTTCATAGTGGCTAGGTTCGAAACAGCATTGAAACAGCGAAACAATTTTGATTAAACGAAACAGAACAGTACTTCAAAATGAAATGAAATGCCAAAATGAAACACTGTCCCACTGAAACAGCAAAACAGAAGTAAAAACGAAACAGTGTTGTTTCACACAGCCCTATTATATATCTCCTATCTTGTGTAAAAATCTGTTTGGTAATGTTTTCTCCATGGCATCTCTCTTCATATGCTACAAATAACCAATTTGATTTTGTAAAGGGCTTAGTTGTATCCAGGTATTCTCTTTGTATTATGGGTAGGGTGATGAATTTCATCTGATGGTTCTGGAGAACAACATGGAGAGGGAAATGCATCACGATACAGGAAAATCTGTGGGTGCGTCTGGACAAGACATTTACTGCGGAGTAGACTAATTAGCTTCACAGTAAACAGCTTGGGTGTTTATACACATGATCTAGGACATGGGGAGGGGAGTGCTTTAATTAGAGCAGCTCCGAGAGCTGCTCTAATTAAAGCATCTGAAGCATAATGTGGATCAGAGCCCTCACGCTGAAATGTGGTGGTGAGGCTGCTTTAACTAAAGCTTGTCAAATGAGCTTTAGTTAGTGTCCCAGCCACCATTTTTCAGTGCCGGGACACTGATACATGTGATGCTGGTGTCTGCTGGAGCTCGGTATTTACCATGCTCCAGCAGCCTCAATTAATTAAGTCTGCTTCACTGCACTGTAATTACAGTGCATCAGAGCAGCCTCAGTGCATGTGTATAGGCGCCTACATATACAGCCCTATTAGGCCTCAGGAAACTAATTAACTGCAACAGGGTAGTAGTTGTAAATACAAGTACTATCCTGTTACAGAGTTTTTTATTCTGTAGTACCACGTGTAGATGCTGATGTGGCTGGCTGGGGCACGAAGGTGCTTCAATGTGGGGCCTGCCTGCCAGCACATTAAGCCAGGTCAGAGCAGCCCCGGGTTGGCAGGCTGAGCCCCCAGGTTCTCTGTTACCTGGGCCTGCTCTGACATGGCTCAACATGCTGCAGTCCCGACCACCTGTGTAAATGCAGTATCTGGGAGTGATACATTCCAGCGCAATAAATGCTGGAGTTTATTGTTGCACCTTAATAGCATGTATAGATGTGCCCAGTAACTACTTAGGTGTGAAGCTGGGTTGGGACCTCAGCATGGTAACTTTGTCCTTGTAGTCTATAGCATAAGGGTGGAGTATCGTTGTAGTCTATAGTATAAGGGTGAGCAATAAGCTCTTCACCTCTACAGTAGATTCATTTTTTATCAGGAAGGAGATTTTGATAAGTATATATTTGAAAGGAGCTTAAGCAAGAGCCTTATAAGAAATGCCTATCACATTTGCTAGAACAAAGTGAAGGTAATGATTCCACAAGTACAAACGTACATTTATCCCTGTCTTCAGGAGCCTGGAGACTACAGGGTAGAGATGATGGATTTGTCGTAACGTGATTTTTTTTGTATTCTGCTTACTTTTTAGTTTCTGTGTGGTGAACACAGCCATTGTTTACTCAGTGAAGACCAACTCAGCCTACTTTTGTTTTTCTTTCTATTCCTCATTTGGTTGCTCTGGTCTAATACCCATCAAGTGTTCGGTCATGACTTCTTGGCTTTGTGCAGTGTTATCCATCTGCAACACTATTTTAAGCTATTCACTAGCTTGCTTCAACATGGCCTGTCCTAGTACTTCTGTCCTATGGCAGAGAAGTTCAG
>NW_005842698.1:375109-379997 GCF_000455745.1 Alligator sinensis
GGGAGATGGTCTCAGATTACTCAGAAAACCCACTGAAGATTACGCTTTAGGCACCAAAAAACCAGATAAGCCTGAGCCCTCACTGGAAGGAAAGGCTGAACAGACTGGATACTGAGGCTAGGGACAGACATTCAAAAAGCCTGAGACTGAATTGATTCAATCTTTGCAGGTTAATCTAACCTGCCTAGGCTGAATCAGTTTGTAACTGCACAGATATTCCCCTCTGGACTGAAAAAATGCCAGCAAGTGCCTGCAGTGGCTCAGGTTAGAAGCCGGGGGGTGGGGTGGGGAGGGCTATAGCAGCCCTCCCTCCCCTTTCAGAGTGCTGAGCTGAGGGCAGTGTGGCCAGGCCCGGGCAGGATGCTCTGATTAGGCAAGGGTTCCCCTCGCCCTCACTGGTCAGCAAGGGAGCCAGGAGGGATTTAGTTACACAGTTACACAGCACATTACCAGCTACCTGTTGAATAGCTCAAAAAGCCCTAAGCGGCACTGTCCTGTCTGCCTTGCCTCCCACAGCATGGACCATAGCCAGCACATGGTCTGCTAGCTAATGTTGAGAGGTGTCTGTATAAGGCAGAGGGGAGGGAAGAATCCCTGCTTCAGAAGGGAGTGGTGATGGGGGGAGCAGGAGGAAGCCAGGCAGACGCCCTGTACCTGCAGTTTCTGCCACAGCCGCAGCCAGGGACTAGAGGGGAGGGGCCAGGCAATCTGGGTTGGAGCAGAGAGCAGAGCCCTGCCCAGACTTGCAAAACACCTGGGATGCTGGGGGACTCTGGTTTAACTTAAACCAGCAAGGGGTCTGGGACAGACATTGCATAAACCAGTTTGATCCAAGTCAGTTACGTCTGATACTACATTCAACCAGGTTTATCTCAAACTATTTTCAGCCATTTTAAAACTGGTTTATGTGCACTGAACTTCTGTTCTGTTACAGTTTTAAACCAGTTTCTGATCACTTAAACCGGTTTATGTGTAATGTCTGTACCTAGCCTGAGTTACTGTGTGGGTCCTATCCAGATATAGTGGGCACCAAATGGGAGCATCGATCTAGATTTGACTGCAAACCAGGAGGCACGTCTCTTGCAGAGCTGGTGATTGATGTGGTCCCAGTGAAGGTTCAAAGGCCATGAGGATGAGGAAATGCTAGCCACACAACACCATTGTATGCTACTCTAAATTAGTTATAAAAAGTATTAAGCTACATTAAAGAAAAATCTGGTGTAAGGGCATGAAGGTGATTTCCACATACCTTTTCTGCCAGCGAAGGAACCATAGTAGTTGAAGTGTTAGGTGCACTCCCCAAGACTGTCAAAATGATATATTCTGCTATTGTAACTATATGTGTGAAAAATTTGCACCTGATCGCAGATATAACGATGTCTGCTAAACCCCCAGTGTGAATGCAGCCCTGCTGGTAGAAGGTTGGTGACAAAAAATAGTCCTTCTGTCAACATAGCTGTATCTGTACCAGAGGCCCCAGCCACTTAGGTAGTGCAGCTGTAGCTAAAATGGCAGCAGCACTGTAGAGTAGAGGGCTTAATAAAGAGTACAGCAACGGCATCACCCATGCACAACATCTCTCATGCACACTGCGATTGACATGACTTTTCAAGATTGCCCAGCAGCTCAATGCCAAGAGCTCCACATCCCACAAGTAGGAAGGCAAAGAGGCCCCCAAAGAAGAGCAGGTAATTTTAAATGAAAGTCATACTGACCCTTAACTGCAGTGGTGCTGCCACACAGCTTGCTATAAATGAAGAGTGACAAATTGTTTTAGCTGGATATAGGCTTTCAATTTACCTCACTCTATTGCCCTAGCAATTGCAAACTCTAGGAATGAAACACACATTTTGCAGCTGTTATGAATGGGCCTGTCCAAGGTAGGTGTGGATCCAGCTGGAGAAAGTTGAGAAATGGGGACTGTGGAATTTACCATTCTCTCAGTGGCAATGGGAGTCTTGTGCATTCCTTTTCCCACCCTGGGGAAAGGCCAGGTAAGAAGCTGGGAAGCAGAGGAGGAGAAACTCTTCTTTACAGCAGAGAGCACTGGGATATTATACTTAGTATGAGATCTGCTGCCAGACATTCAAATTCTAGGAAGTGAGCCCCTCTAGGCACACTTGGAAAAGTTTGCAAACTCTTTGCTACTTTCCTGTTAGGTTCAGGGGAAAAAGCAAGTCTGAAAGCTGCCAACATTTCTTTATTGGAATCAGCTGTTTTAGCTGAGCTTGAGTCAGGCCATACAGACAAAGAGAAAAAAGGAGACAGACCTCCTAAAGGCAGAACAAAAATAGCCTATTTGAGAGTTCCTCCTTACTCCCCCTACCTTGATTGGATTTTAATTAGACTCTCTCTAGGCTTGTGAGCATGCATAATTTTTATCTTGGGGGGAAGAGAAAGGAAAGAAGGATATTTTATGGTAGGTGGGGATTTGGTTTACAATTTATATTTGCCAAGATAATCTCAGGAGAGGCAACACCTTATTTTCACAAAGATCCCAAGAGACAGCAGGTGCTTTCACAGAACCATATTTGCATCTGGCAAGTTAAAATAGCCAAAATAGCCCAAACAATACTTATCCCTAAATCAAATAACCAAGATCCTTTACAGTCTTTTTTCATGCTTCTGATCTTTAAAGGCCTAATCTAAAGTCCAGGCAAGCAAGGAATAGTGACTGGCATTGATCAGGACTGCTGAGAGCTTGTTTGTACTCAGTTTTTGCACTTTAAATTAATGAGTTACATAAATTGGTGCAGCTTCCAAGGGTGGACCCTGTTATACCCAAAACCAGGGTGTTTATATTGGTACAGCTTGTTTTGGTTACTGAAATAAGCTATATTACTATAAACACCCATATAAATAGATGTATATAACTACATCCACATTGTGGAAGAAGCAACTTAACTAAATCAGGGCATAGACCCAAACAATATTTACAATGGTTTAAATGTGGTTTAAGCCTGAAGGCTAGGCACAGACTCTACACATAAACCAGTTTAAGTGATCAGAAACTGGTTTAAACCTGTAACAGAACAGATGTTCAGTGTACATAAACCAGTTTGAAAATGGCTGAAATCGATTTGAGATAAACCTGGTTGAATGTAGGATCAGACTTAACTGATTTGGATCAAAGCAGTTTATGCAGTGTTTGTCCCAGACCCCTTGCTGGTTACGATAAACCAGACTCCCCCAGCATCCTGGCATGCTCTGGGCTGGGTGGGGCTCTCTGGTCTACAGCAGAGCTGGCCCCTCCCCTCTGTTTCCTCACTGGAGCTCCATCAGAGACTGCAGGCACAGCAGGGTTTGCCTGGCTTCCCCTCACTGCTCAAGAAGGAATCCCACCCCTCTTCCCTCTCCCACAGCATGGATCCCAGCCCCATGGACCCTAGGCATGTGGTATGCTAGCTAATGCCAAGAGGTGTCTGTGTGTGTCTCTCCAATTTCACTGGGACAGGCAGACAGAACAATGACTACTTAGGGCTTTTTGGAGCTAACCAACAGGTCAGCTGGTAAGCTGTTAAGAAGAATTTGAACTTTGCGGATAACACCAAGTTATGGAGCAACATGGTCACTCTTGAAGACAGGCTGCAGATACAGACAGAACTAGACAGGCTGGCAAGTTGGGTGGATCAGCACCAGATGAAGTTCAACATTGAGAAGTGTAAAGTGCTCCATCGGGAACAAAAAATCCTCAACATACTTACATGCTTGGTGATGCCAAACTGACTAGCACCACAACTGAAAGGGACCTAAGGGTAATAATTGACCATAGTATGAACATGAGCCATCAGTGCAATGCTGTAGCCAGCAGGGCAAACAATACTCTGGCATGCATCAATCGATGCATCTCCAGCAAAACCAAAGAAGTGATTCTTCTGCTTTACTCAGCATTGATGAGACTGCAGCTGAAATACTGTGTCCAGTTCTGGGTGCTGCACTTCAAAAAGGACATAGAAAAGCTTGAGAGAGTTCAGAGAAGAGCCACCCATCTGATCAGAGACAAGCCATATGAGGAAAGGCTGAGGGACTTGGTTCTCTTCAGCCTAAAAAAGAGAAGAATAACCTCCTAAAACCTCCTGCAAACTTCCTATCACAGGGTGGGTGGGCTAGCTTTGGCCCAAGTTGTCTTCTCCAGACAAGCAGGGAGGCATGCACTAGCACCTCCTGGCTTCTGGCCTGGGCCACTGCAGACATGTGGCTGCATTTCCAGAATTAAAAGTGAATTTGCTTATCAGTTCAATCTACAGAGCTTAGACTCATGGGTGACTGGTGCCTCCTGATTCTGGGTGGGGCATCAGCCACTGATTGCCGACCTGGGGGGATCCCACAGTGGCCAATTGCTGACCAGGGGGTGCCCCACTTCCAGTTTTGCCACCGGTACTTCTCTCAGTGTAAGGGGGGCATGCTGGTGCTTCTCTTGCCACAGGGGGGGGGGGGGGTGGATAGACAGCATGCCAGCACTTCTCCTAGTGCCCCAACTCCTGGGGGCTAATTTCAGGGGGGGCACATGTCCCCCTTACACCCCCCTACCCATCACCAATGCTTAGACCAATGTGCAAAGATTTAATTGATTTATCCTCAGGCTTTTTGACTGTCTGTCCTTAGCCTAAGTGTTCTGTTACATGTAGCTGATCAGTCCTCCAGATATGCCACAATACATATGCCTCATCCTTCCTATACACTGCTGCAACTGGCTAATCTGGTATTTAGCCAAAACTCTACTGACCCCTTTTTTCCCCCACTGTTGGCACTTTTTAATCAATAAGCTCCCTTTCCATTACTTGGTCAATAAAAGCTATCTTCTAACAACCAGCTGTGTCCACACTCTCTTCTGGACCACAGTTCCTCATCATGTTCTCCCAGTCCCTGAAAACAAAAATGTGTGGGT
>NW_005842698.1:380407-432233 GCF_000455745.1 Alligator sinensis
TGGAGGTGGCGAGTGGTAACCACCTGCAGAAGCTGGTGGAGGTGGCAAGCGGCAACTGCCCACAGAAGCTGGCAGCGGTGGCCAATCTCAGGGGGGGCATGCTGGGATGATGCTTACTCCTACCCCCTAGTGTTGGAGTCACAGTACTTCACACAACAGTGAATGGGTTCCAAATCAGTGACATTATAAAAAGGTTCAGTTTTTATGTGTGTACACATCCTCAGAGTTGCTCATGATTTAGTTAAGTCAGTGCAAAAATAAGCGTAGACAGGGCTATCAAACCCATCAGGCCAGATGAGTGGCACAGGGCCAGTTCGCAAGCTGGATGAGTAGCACACAGCTCCTCTGTGGGCTGCAACCAGCACACCGGGTCAGTTTGGGATGGGCACCACATACGGTTTGTGCTCTGGACTGGCTCAGTGTGCTGCATTCAGTACGTGTGCCAGCCCAAGTCCTACTTCCAGCATGCATATAGCATGTGCTCTGGCCCAGGCCCTGAGGGCCCCATACTATGAACATGGTATGTGGAATCCAGGTCCAGTCTGAGCCCCATGGGCAGCATCATAGGGCAGATGCAGGTTGGATCTGGCCTGTGGATTGTATTTCTGACACTCCTGGTATAGACAGACCCTACAGTCTAGCTACTTTAGATGAAGGCTCATGTTCACAGAGCTTACAGGGAGTAGAAGTCATTATGATATATAGTCTGCTCTCCTGCATAACATAGGCCACAGAACCTCACCCAGTATTTTCTGCATCAAGTCCCATAACTTGTGAGTGATGTAGAGCAGTGGTTCTCAACCTTTTTTGTACCAGAACCCATATGTAGACATCAAAGGCCAGTCTCGACCCAGTACCCCTCATTCCTGATCCACTGACCCCAGGCCCCCAGTGTATGGGACAGGGGCATGTATGTGGGGCAGGAGGTGGGTGTGTGTGGGGCATGGGGACCCCAAGCAGCCTCTTGCAGGCTGGAACTCTGCCAGCATGCAAGGGAAAAGCCACAGTTTCCTACATTTTTATCCTCTAAAGGAAAATCCATTTTAAAAGTTTTTTTGCACCCCTTTCATATATTCCTGCAACCCACTTTTGGGTTGTGAGCCAGGGGCTGAGAAACGCTGATGTAGAGCATATCTTCTAGAGCTATGTCTCATTATAACATAAAGATCCCAAGTGACAAAGAACTTAGAGAACTTATTTCTTCCCTTGGGGCTTGGCCTGCACACACTTTATAGATTGCTATAACTACTTTGATAATAAGTATGATTTTTTACCAAAATATTTATATTGGAATTACTCCTAGTCTGGAAGCGATGATATCCTTCTCTTACAGAATATCTTACTGATATTAGCACTGAGCTTAGCACTTTTTATTGATATGACTTTGTCCATACTGGGGGTGTTCTTATCCACTACAGGCAAAGTTAAAACCATACAACTTTTATAGAGATGAGACCTTGAGATAAGCTATACTACTTGCTAATTACTTCCAGTGTTAAAAAATGCAATTGTCATTTGAATATTGTAAACTCCAGTTTCTAGGCACTGAATCTTGCTATTCCTTTGCTAGCTTAAATAGATTAATATCAGAAACTTTCTCTATACCCAGGCTTTCAACCACTAGTATTCCTATGGGAAAAGGCACTAATGTCTTGCCATTAGAGAAAGCAGGATGGATTTGCACCTTAAAGAGACTAACTAAGCACCCAGACCCTCATTAAGGAAATTGTGTAGGTTAGGGCACTCTCCTTTGTGTAGCAATTAAAGCCCTGAGGTTTCTTTGTATTGCAAAGCTGCAAACAGAGACTGAAGCTCACCTTTGAAGACCAAGTGATCCCAGCAGCTTTTAGCTGTAGGGGTTTTACTAGGAGTAATGCAGGAACAAAACACTGCTCGTTAAGATTGTAGATTGGTATGAAAACTTAAAGCAGCCGCTTCTTGAGACAGAGCAGTAGTATGTGCCCTGAGGTTTGTGTACAAGGGAAACTTGGCCTCTGTGCAGTTTGTTACCACTTCCTCTCAAGCAAAGAGGACTGGTATCCATTTTGTAAATAAACTAACTAAATCAAGAAATGCCTAATTTCCTGTCACCAATTTTTGTTCCCAACAGAAAATTGATTTACAAGGCCTTACATTTGCTATTATTTGGCAGGGTACTTATCCATTTTTAAAATAACAGCAAGCAACAATTTTCCATGTCATGAATTACATGATACCCAAACTTCATAATTTTGAAGGTTCACCTCTAAAAACCAACTGGAAGTTTTGGGCTTATGACTGCTTACAACATTTATCCAAACCAGTTGTCATAGACTCTCAAGAGATTTATATAACTGTCAATATGTGTTGGGCTGAAGTACATTATGGAGAAAGAACTACTTGGATAATACATTGAGTGACTACTGCCATAGAGACACATGAACACTGCAGATAAAATAATTCAACAATTAATAATTAAGAGACAGACGTGAAAAAAGAAAAACAGACTGGAACAGCATACTTTCCATGTGGCTTAGTAGAAATTTGCCTGTATCATCATCTGTTTGATTTACTAATATGATCAAGCTCTGTATAATGTGTTCTATTCTAAGTTTATCCTTTTGATGTTTTTTATTTTGTTCGCCTATCATATAATTTATTTAAAAAGGCCAATAAAAGACAGTTTTCTTTTTTTCTTTTAAAAGGAACGAATATTATATATGAGGCCAATTGCCTCATGTAGAGAGCTGAAGCTTCAACATTCCTTCTCAATCTGTAGAGTAGGACAGTACAAATAGGATTAGCTACACAGTCAGAAATAAAATGCCCTAAATAAAAGGTTCTTACAATAGTTCTGTATGCACAGAGAATTCTGGTACACATCCTCTGAGAGGGCATGCCACTGATAAGGCTTTGCCAATGAGAATGTCCTGGCTCTAGGCCAACCCACTGTGAACCTCTGGATGATGAAAAAGGGTGACTCAGGCCTCTTCCATACTTCTAAATCTTACCAAGTAGAACTACTGCAATCAGGGTGTGATTTGTATACTGAAATAGTTATACTGTCCTAAGAGGATGACATTTTATTGGTGCGAAGGCTACTTGTGCTGGTATATTTATTCTCTTCTAAGAACAGTAATAACTACACTAATATACAGCACGTGCACACTGCTATAACTAGGCTCACACTACAGGAGTTGTATAACTGCAATTATAAAGTATAAAGTGGGATAAATTTCTGTGGGTGCATCTATACATGACACTACGTCATGGTACTGATGCACTACAGCGATGTAGTGTCTACATGTGTCTACATGTGACCAGCAGCTACTTCACTACAGCAGTGTGCTCCCCTGTCATAGTGCACCGCTATGCTGAAGTAGCTGCTAAAAATAACCATGCATCACGTGTATGGTGCAGAGGGGTGGTTAGTAAGTACTAAAGCAAGTGCAGTAACAATGTTGCTGTAGGGCAATGTGTAGACACGCCCAGTGTGGACAAGAAGTCAGCTGATCTCAGTAACCTTGCTCGGATAGGCCAAAATATGATGTGTGTACCTCAATTTCAGGTTGCTGAGAGCTTTATAAAGACCAGGTATTGAAACAGCAAAGAAAACCGAACATTTCCTAATCTGAAAATCTGAATTTGAGTTTTGGAAAATGATATGGAATATGGAGAGTGGGTTTTGTTTTATACACAATTGTAGTAAGTTGTAATCAATAATATTTGTTTTCATAGAACCAAAGGATTGGAAGGGACCTCAAGGGTCGTCTGGTCCAACTCCCTGCAGGAATGTAGGAGAATGTATCCCTGGCCAAGGCTTATCGAACTTCTCAGCAATCTCCAATGATGGAGAGTCCACAACTTCCCTAGACAGTCTATTCCACTGCCCTATTGTTCTAACAGTAAAGAAGCTTTTCCTGATGTCTAATCTAGTTTGCTACAATTTAAAGTCATTGCTTCATATCTTATCTTCTGCAGCAAAGGAGTAAAGATATCTTCCCTCTTCCTTATAACTGCCTTTCATATATTTGAAAACAGTCATCATGTTCCGCCCCTTCCCTCTCCCCCTGTGTTTTCTGCATGCCTAGAACATGCCTAGTTCTTTCAAACTTTCTCAAACCAGAACTGCACACAATACTTTCACTGAGATGTAATCAGGGCCACGTAGACTGGCAATATCACCCCCTTATACTTACTCATTTTATTTTTTTCAGAAGTAGACGGGATAGTCTCCTGTAGAAAATAATTCTTGGCTCCATGAACAAGAATGAGGAAGTATTGAAAAAAAACTCCTTCCTATGACATTCTGCTTTGTCTGTGAGATTCCTCTCTGCAGGAAATAATGACCTTAATTATGAAGATTCCTGTGATGGTGCAGTGCATAATCTCTCATTTACTCTCTCCACTTAAAAAAAGAAGAACATTTAGAGGTAATTAAAGATGATAGACTGACTTCCTCGGAAACTAAACTCTTTTGCATAGTCTCAGGACAGATATTATAGCATGCACCATTTCTGGAATCAACCTGCAGATGGGCTTCTGTCCTATAGAGGAAACAGCCACAGGAGTGAAAGCATTGCTCAGTTTCCAGACTCATTGATTCCTCATGTTCACTGCCAGTTAGCAATGGCTGGTTTTGTAATGTTGATGCATGTCCACTGGGAGCTAAGCAAATGTCTCATAGGTCACTATATGGAGCCATCAGATAAGCTGGATGTGAAACAGTGACATAGAGAAAAGTGTTGTTTTCCTGTATCAAACCCTAGAACCATCTAAGCAGAGCTTTATAATGTGTGTGTTTTATATATCTTCCTTGCTTTTTTTGACAGTAGTGACACTTGTGGTCTTATTCAAGGTCGGGGCTGTGACAGGTTCACTGGATAGTGGACCGATTTGTTGCTTTTGGGTTGAAAGCTCAGTCTTCCATGAAAATGAAATATTCCATTTAGAGTGGTAGATTTAAAGCTTTGGCATGTTTTTCTATCATAACTGCTGGCATAGTGTACTTACAATATCTTTAGAGAGCGTCTGGAATTTGGATTGTTTTATGTGGTGTTTAATATAGTAAATGTAGATGTGAAACACTATGGCACACTGTAATTTTCCATATGGAGTATTAGTCCATAATGGTTTCAAACCACTTTGGTTTGATCACCATAGCTCTGAAATAACATTTAACATGTTTAATGGAATCAGATGCTTCAGCAGTCTTTTCTGCCCAAGTGCAGGGGGGCTGGACTCAATGATCTTGTAAGGCCCCTTCCAGCCCCTGACATCTATGAATCACTTGTTGAGGGCAGAGTTGGATGGCATTTCATGTTTTGACATGATGTCAAAGGAAATCATGCTCTGTTTAAATCCTGTAAAAACTGTTAGAATGTAAGTGTTTTTATCCTAGTGAAGCTGGCATTAATCCATGAAGTCAATGTTATCCAGTCCAAGTTGTGGGACTGCATCGTGAACAGCGGTGCCAGTGCAGACATACAGCCCTTATGTGAAAATACAAACCACTTCTTTTTCATTACATTATGGTTTCCGGATTGGGGTTCTCTCTCTGCTTTGGAAGTGCCATATTTCTAAATTAGAAGTCAACATCTGCCAATTGATTTTGTGGTAGTTGGGAAGGAAACATTTTATAGAGGTTACACAACTATACAGTATGAATATTCATCTACAATTTATTAAAGACATAGTTCTTAGATATAATTGGGTTCTTTCCCCCTCTAAATGTAATGTTCAGTTAATTTAGTTACTTAATAAGGAGACTCCTTTTTCTGTGATACTTACTTGGCACCCAAGTCAACTCCTGTTCACTTCAGTGGAAGAGGGGTCAACTCCTATACTTTTATGTTTAGAAAAGAAGTCTTTTTCTGGTTAAAGAATATGGATCAAAACCATTCCTTCAAAAGGCTATTGAAGAAAGACTCGGTGCAGAGAAAGTAATATGGACAGCGAGTACTTTTTCCATTCATTATATACAGTAGGCAACTGCTTCCCCATTCTTATCTTACAATGGGAGAGTTCCCAGAAGATAGAAACCAATTAACTCTTTATTTTGACAGTGATCATTTTAGGTGTTCTTTAATGGGCATTATTCTTGCTAAATTATAGATGAGTTTAAAGTAAGACAAATGCTATTATCCGATTTATTTATTCATGGGATGTCATCTGTAACATACCCACATTGGTTTTTCTCAAAGTTTAGTATTGATCATTTGCTTTAATCAGATGTATCAGGGGATGCTAAAAGAACCAACAATTGCAGCTTTGAATATCCGCATCTCTCTCTGGGTCTCTGCCAGGCCATAAGTGAGTGCTGAGGCCATGTTGCGCATTAGGTAGCAGTAGCAGTAAGTGGGGGTTTACTTTCCCTGCATTAAGATAAGTGGCTATGGGTCCCCCAAACTCTGTCATGAATGATGATTAATCAGTCTGATTTGGCATGCCATTACTGTTCTTTTTCCAGCTGATTCCAAGTTTCTACAGGACCTTCAGCAGAACTCTTGTGAGATGATACCCAGTAGGATTGCTAGTAGTACGAGAAGGATGCTGCTCACTGTAATGGTATCGACTGGCATCCACTATGTCTCTCCAGGTAAAACCTTGTAAGATGAAAGTAAATATTCCCTATTCCATAGTAGTTGTGCAGCTCAAAACTAAGTCTAAAATCAGAACTCTGTCTGAACACAATTTAAAATGGTTCAGTTTTGTTTCTACCATTATTTATACTGTGTAACAAAGATCCAAATGAAAAACATGTAATATTACAATCTATCATAGCATAGTGAATGTCTCCGAGGGTTCTACATTAGAAAGAAAAATGTCTAATTTTCACACTTCACCTAAGTTCTTATGCAAATAGCAAGAAATCTGTCCTTTTGTCTCTCACTTGGCTGTTGGAGTGGGTATAATTTAAATTGTAATACGCTGGAATACATTCACAGGCAATGGCTGCACATCTCTGATTTCACTAGAAGGCAGGAGTGAATTCAGCTTCTGAGGAAATACAAAACCAACCTCAAACCTTACAACACAATCCTATACTATGGCTTTGGTATCACGAAGTAAACCAATATATGAAAATTATGCACCAAATCCTTAGGAACTGATTGTGTTCCAGGGATGTCCTGGTACCACTTCGAGGATGATTTTGTTTTCATTTGTACTAATGTAAATCTAGAAAAGCTCCATGGAATTCAATGAAGCTACAGTGGCATAAAATGAGTGTGAGATCTGACTCAGGACTGTTGACCTCAAGGGTGCAGGACCTGCATCTCATTTTTCCCTCCATCCTTATATTGGCAAAGTCTTTTCAGACTCAGAAAAGCTGAGTGAAAAACTTCAGACTGAGATTTAATTGAAGAACTGATTTATAAAACATATCCCTTCACTGGTTCCCGCTTTCACAACCAGTAATTTTCATGCAGTTTTGTGCAATTGTGTAAAATGTGAAACAGGAAGTATATTAGTTTCTGTGCAACCACAAGGCATATTTTTAAAGATAAATATCCCTATAAAATGATATATAAGATCTTTTTATTGATCCTCTAAAAGAGTCAACACATTTTTAAATTAACCTTTATCACAATAAATTATGTTTTAAGAAGGCCTGAGTTCTCCTCTTTTTGACAGAAGCTGTAGCAAAAGATAAAATGTGCCTCTTTCATTTAAAGCAAGATACACAGTTCGCCCAACAATCTGCACCCATCCATGTTGTAACACAGAGGCCCCATCACTTTACGCAGTCCCATCTGCTCCTATTTTGAGGCAAGTATTCTCCGGGCTCTGGAGTACTGGATAGCATTTCTGTTAAAGTCTGTCAGTGTCTGTAGTTAGTCAGCTGGAGAAGCTGCTGCTGCTATCTCTGCAGCTTTCACAGCCATGACAGCCTGGGGAACAAGAGTATTGGAAAAGAACCTGCTTCTTCCACATGCTAGTGGAGAGCTCATCACCCACCTTTGGTCCTGAGTTTTCTCCTTTTGTACATCTTATGCTGTTGCAAACAGTGATGTAAATACATACACACAGGACTGATTAGACTAAGCACAGAGAACGGGACACCGCCAGCAGGCACATTTCCAAGGACATAGGATAACATTTTCAAAAGTGAGCCTAAGTCTGTTCCCCTCAGGTAACATGTAGGAACAAGGCTAATTCATTTTTCAGTTTCGTAGTTTCACCAAAAAATGTCTGGGGAAAAAAAAGTTTGGCTTACACGCCAAACCCACATTCTTCAGGTTTTTCAGTGAATCAGAATGGCTTTTGATTGAAAGCCTAGTCTCCCATGCCCTCACAGAGTGCTTTAGCAGCTGGATGTGAGGACAGATGCATCACCTCCTCCACTTTGTGAGCGGTCCTGAAGGGCCAGATTTCATAGGCACCTGCACCTAAAAGCTGGAACACCTACAACTTTGGCATCTTGCCCAGGAAAGCCATTCGTTTTGATTGGGTTTAAATGGCTAGAAATGCTAAATTGTCAACGAGGAGACTTAGGTACCTCCAAAAATTAAATCATGGTTATGTGTTAGGTGCTCTACACAGAAAATGAGAAGAAGGCACCTCCAAATGGTGATACAGAAAGGTAATAGGTGACTAGTACCAGCCAATAGGAAATGCTCAGCAAAGGAATGCATCTGAACCCAGGCCACTCTGAAGAGCACATGTGCTTGAATTACACTGCATAATAGGTGCCTTCAATTACTGGTGATTTAGAGGACTTAAGTCTTGCTTCTGAGGACAGGAGCCTACAGGTGGTGATGCCACTGCCCACATTTTGTCTACAGCCTAGTGACTGAAGCATTCATCTAGGAAGTGGGAGAACTGGGTTTAGGTCCTCCTCAACCTGAGGGGACTTAAACTCATGTCTTCTTTCACCTAGGAGTGTGTTGTAATCACGAGGGTCTAAGCTAAACCTTCTATCCTTCCTGTTGAAGATCAGCCAACGGGCAGCCAAGAAGGCAGGAGTCACGGAGCTAAAAATGAGGACAAACACGAATGAGCGTGCTGCTATAGCCTGGTGGTTGCAGCACTCAGTTCCATTTAGTTACCTGTGGAACCAATTCCAATCTGACCATAAGTCTCTTTTGTGAATCTGTTCCCCAAATTCAAAACATTTCTCTTAGGAATTACGAAAATAAATCATTTTTATATTTCCAATTTTTTTCACCCATCTTTTGTTGTTCTAAAACTATTTGCTGAATTTGTCTCATATTTGTGAATAGTTTGAAGTTGCATATGTTGAAGAAGAAATGCATCCATCCCATTCCCAACCTTGTAGGAGTCTAGTCCCACTGACTTTTTGTGAAGTTTACGGTCCTACGTTCTAAACTTCATTTGTGACTTTTGGAACCTAAGTCATGAAAATGATATGCCTAAGGACATGCTTACAAGGCAAAATGAAGCTGTACAAAGATCCTGGAGCTAGCTCTCAATGAGCCTGCCAGTGATGCCAAGAACCCCATGCATCTAAATCATAGCACCTCATTTACCTTACATGTGAAAGTCACTTTTGAAAACGGGAGTTAGGGTCTTAAGTCACTTTTCAACACTTTACTCACATTCTTAATTGTGTCCTTTTAAAACCCCTTTTCTCCTCAACATAAGCAGACTCCATTTTCAAAATGGAATAGTGTTAGGCACAGAAAGAACCAGAAGAAAAGAGATCTCTTTCAGTGCCTGGGGCGTGCGGGGTTGGCAGGGGATTACTGACCACTAGAGAATGGTGGAAGAGAAGTGTCTTACCTGATGGGGCTTTCCATGAGCGGGAACTGTTACTGTTGTGGCTGCTTCTGAAGCGGTGTGGGTTTGGGCTGCTGCCACTGAGAAACAGGCAGCCGCACGAGCCCGCGGCACTGGGTTGTGCCTCCCATGAAAAAGGCTCCCCAGGGGGGTGCCATTCTACCCCCAGATATGGGTGTGAGACCTGGGTGTGAGGTCTGCACCTGCCCCTCTCCTACAGCTGGGCAGCACAGAGCTTCATGTGCTTTGGCAAGGACTTCTGGAGTGAAAGGGCTATACTGGTGCCCCCACTAAGTTGGCACCCTGGGCTGGTGCCCTGCTCTTCTCTCCCAGCCCCTGCCCCCTCCCCCCTGCCTCCCCCCACTATGCTGCTGGAGAGAACGCTTTTCTAGATGTCAATATTAATTTTTATTTACTTGTTCCAGGGTAGAAAATTTGTCTTTATACTGTCTCTTAGGTGTTGTTAGTGATGAGAATAATTTTCTTGTGCAGGGAAGATTGTACTTGGTAGGTCTCATATTTGACAGTGGTTTCTTGCTGTTAAAAATGCATTGAAATTTCTCTCTCTCTCTCTCTCTCGTTAGATATAATCTGTACCTTCTACAGTAGCTGTTTAACTTTTCATTGTAGTCTATGTACAATATCCCTTGCCTTCCCCCATATGCTAATCTATGTTCGCATACAATCTGTTTTTAGTGCCCTGCATGCCATAGAGTAATTTTCTCTTCAATGTTTGGAAAATCCAAAGTGCTATGCAATTGCCAAGTATTATTTATTTATGATTACTAGGGCAAATCCATGTTTCATGTTCCTTTGTTTTTGCAAAAACCGTTCTCAATCAAACTTTAATTGAAATGAAGGTTCTAGCCCATCTTTATTATTAGTAATTGCACTTGAACATTCAAATGATAAATTAAGACTAAAGGGACTCTCTTTTCTTGTTTTACAAAAATTTAGGAAGTGCTGGATGAAATAACGGAGATGGGAGTTTTTAAAAAATTGCAGAATTAAAATGATTGCTGAACATGAAACTCCAGCTAAAGCACATTAAGGGGAAAATTGTTACGATGTACAGGGATTTATGCAGGGATCTCTCAGCAGTACTAATGGGAGTTCCACCAATAAATCCCCCTGGATGGATATGAAACTACACCCCGGGATGTGTTTGAGCAGATCTTATCTTTAGCAATCATTTTATTTCTACACTTTACTGTTCCCATTCTGTAATGCAGCTCTCTATAATTTTTCTAAAAGATTTTTATCAGTCTTGATCAAGTGGGTTAGTTGATAAATGGTTGAGAGGTGCAGACTACAAGGAAAGATGCAATGAGTCATGCTGTTTCCTAGAAACCAGACAGCAAATAGCTTTCAACAACTATTTCAGACTTCCCAAGTACCCTCTCAAGATATAATACACACTGCAGCAATACCTGTACTTTCATCTGTACAAAAATTTGTGAGGTAACAATAAGAAACTGAAGTTTAAATAGGGCTGTTTGCTGAACCAAGAAGCTGCTAATCAGTACAGGGAATGAGGGGTTAACATTATTAGTTTAACTAAGATGATCATTTTAGTATGAACAAGTACATTTTATTATACTTAAACACTTTATGCTTTGTGGAGGCCATGTCCCAGATTGCGGGCATTACCTTAGGAATGGTTTAAGGAGACAGTCCCTCGTGGAGCGCCCCGTGTTGAGGATTATAAATAATAGGATTCTAAAGAATGATATCGCTCATTTTCTTCTCTCTATCCTGCCAGAACCTGGTTAATGATGAGTGACGGTAGCTATGACTGACTCTTTACTGTAGTTTGTATCCTCAGTACGATGATTGCAATGCATGGCTTGGCCTTTGTAAAGAGGATACACTCCATGAAAGGGCAGGCACAATTTGGCCATAAATATGCAGTAGGAATGTTTACAACTCATGTCATATGAAACCCATAGTGTGTCCACATCTGGAACATGGTGTGCAGTTTGAGAAACCCATCTCCAAAAGGATATAATAGAACTAGAGAAGGTACAGAGAAGGGTAATAAAGATGATCAGGGATATGGAAAAGCTTCCATGCCACAAGAAGCTCAAAAGACCATAGATTCATAGAAGTAGGGTCGGAAGGGACCTTGTAGATCATCAGGTCCGACCCCCTGCCCTGGGCAGGAGAGAAAACCAGGCTCAAATGACCCCAGCCAGGTAGACATCAAGCTTCCTCTTAAAGACCCCCAGGGTAGGAGCCATCACCACTTCCCTTGGAAGTTGGTTCCAGATCCTAGCTGCCCTGACTGTGAAGCAGTGCCTTCGGATGTCTAGTCTAAACCTACTCTCTAACAATTTGCGGCCGTTATTCCTTGTTACCCCGGGGGGCGCTAGGGGGAACAGGGTCTCTCCCAAACCCTGCTGGTCCCCCCTGGTGAGTTTACAGACACCCACCAGGTTCCCCCTCAGCCTTCTCTTGTGAAGGCTGAACAGGTTAAGGTCCCATAGCCTCTTTTCGTAGGGTCTTTCCTGCTGTCCCCGGATCATGCGGGTGGCCCTCCTCTGGACCCTCTCAATGCTGTCCACATCCTGAAGTGCGGTGCCCAGAACTGGATGCAGTACTCCAGCTGCGGCCTGACCAGTGTCGCATAGAGGGGGAGGATCACCTCCTTGGCCCTGCTTGTGATGCATCTGTGGATGCACGACAAGGTACAGTTAGCCCACTGACCGTGTTCTCGCATTGTCGGCCCATGTTCATCTTGGAGTCAGTAATGACTCCAAGATCTCTTTCTGCCACCATGCTCTTGAGAAGGAAGTTTCCCAGCTTATAAGTGTGCTGCTGGTTCCTACTGCCCAAGTGCAGCACCCTGCACTTGTCCGTATTGAAACCCATCCTATTTTCATTAGCCCACCCCTGTAACCTGTCCAGGTCCTGCTGTAATCTGTCCTTCCCTACTAGCGTGCTCGCCTCACCCCAAATCTTGGTATCATCAGCAAATTTAAACAGGCTGCTCTTCACCCCATCGTTCAAGTCACTAATAAAGAAATTGAACAGTGCGGGCCCAAGGACCTAGCCCTGGGGGACTCCACTGCCCACTTCCCTCCAGGTTGAAAAAGACCTGTCCACCACTACCCTCTGAGAACAACCCCTCAGCCAATTTGCAATCCATCTGTCTGTGTAGGCATCAATGCCACAGTCACCTAGTTTTTTGATGAGAATGGGGTGGGAGACAGTGTCAAAGGACTTGCTGAAGTCCAGAAAGACTACATCCACCGCGACACCTGCGTCCAATGCTTTTGTGACCTGATGGTAGAAGGAAATCAAGTTGGTCTGACAGGACCTGCCCCTAATGAAGCTTGCTACAGGTGACTTCCAAAGTAAGTTACATGGTAATTAATTCCTTCTTGTAATATTTAACCACCCCCTGCATAGTCTGTGCAGTTTCCCCAGGATTGAAGTAAATCTAATGGGCCTATAGTTTCCCATGTCCTCCCTCTTCCCTTTTTTGAAGATGGGGACCACGTTGGCTTTCATCCAGTCATCTGGCACCTGGCCAAAGCACCACGAGTGCTCATAAAGCCATGCCAGGGGCCCCTCAATAACCCCTGCCAATTCCCTCAACACCCTGGGGTGGAGAGCATCTGGACCTGCTGATTTGAACACATCCAGCCCCTCCAGAAGCTCTCTAACCCGGTCCTCCCGACCTTAGGCCTGGCGGTGTTTCTCCCGAGTCCGTCTGGAATCCTGGTTGGGGGGTCCCGGTCCCTGTGCAGGGAAATGGAGGTGAAGAATTTGTTAAAGAGGTCTGCTTTCTCCTTGGGCAACCACCAGATTGCCAAGCATATGCTGCAGGGGCCCCACATTACCTGGTGCCTTCTTCATTCTCCCTATATATTTACAAAAGGACTTTTTATTATCTTTGATCCTTGACACTAGCCCTAGCTCCATATCTGCCTTAGCTTTTCTAACAGCCCCTCTACAGACCCAAGCGGTGGAGGTATACTCCTCTTTGGTGATAGCCCCTCCCTTCCACCGGGTGTATGCCTCCTTTTTGGCAATCAGGAACTCACGAATGCCCTGGGTGAGCCAAGGGGCCTTTTGAGCACTCTTTCTCTTTTTGGGTTTGTCATCCCTTGGGCTCTGAGTATCGTCTCCTTAAGGAACGACCACTCATCTTGGGCACTGAGTTCGCCTACTCTCAAGGACCACAACTCCTCTCCCACTAATCTTCTCAACTCACTGAAGCTGGCCCTCTTAAAGTCTAGGGCTACTGCCTTGCTGCAGGCCCTTGGCACCCTGCACTGGATGGGGAATTCCAACAAGCAATGATCGCCATCGCCCTCGTCACCTGTGGCTAGGACCAGGTCCAGCAGGGCATTCCCCCTGGTAGGACTGTGCACCTCCTGGGTTAAGTGGAGGTCCTGTATCTTGGCCTGGAACCTCCATGAGTGGTCCGACCTGGCTGACTGCTCCTCCCAGCAGATGTTCAGGTAATTTAGATCACCCATGACAACTACATCCCTTGCCTTACGTGCCTTTGCAAACTGACCCAAGAATTCACGGTCCAGCTCTTCACCTTGGTTGGGAGGTCTGTAGTAGACCCCCACCGTTAAGTCCCTTTCCCCATGACCCCACTGTATCCTGACCCAGAGCACTTCAGCCTGACCCTCCTCTGACCCCATCCTGCTGGTGGAGGATGTGTATTGCTCTTTGATGTAGAGCACCACACCCCCGCCTTTCCTTCCTGTTCTATCTCGCCTGTAAAGCCTATAGTCCCTAATGTTAACTGCCCAGTCATGGGATCCCACCAGGTTTCTGTGAACCCTACTATGTCTGGGTTTGAACAGGCTATTTAGAGGGTGAGTTCCTCCTGCTTATTCCCTGTACTATGAGCATTTGTATAGAGGCATTTAAGGCCTTGGATTGCTGCGTGTACCACCCCCCAATTTTCAAGACTATCTGGACCCCTGTTATGTACCTGGGTACTCCTTGTATATGTCACCTGTCTTGGTCGGGAGGTGTCCTTAAGTCTTCCTGTGGCCCTATCCCCCGGTCAAGCTAGTTTAAAGCTCACCGCATGAGATCAGCCAACCTGAAATAGAAGACATGCTTGCCTTTAGGAGAGAGGTGTAGCCCATCGTGCTCAAGCAAGTCCCCTGCACAAAAGCATGGGTTGTTATCCAGGAACCCGAAGCCTGCCTGTTGGCACCTACTCTGTAACCGCTGGTTTACCTCACCGATGCAGGCCTTGTGTTGCCGTCCATGCCTACTCACTGGGAGAATAGAGGAGAATACCACCTGTGCCCCCGTCTCCTTAAGCTTGGCCCCCAGCGCCTCAAGGTCCTTCATGATGAGGTCTGGGTTGCCCCTGGCCACGTCATTTGTTCCTACATGGATGAGAACCATGGGGTATTGGTCTGCAGGTTGGATGTAGGCCGGAATCTTCTCCATGATGTCCCAAACCTGAGCCCCAGGCATGAAGCAGACCTCTCGTGCCATGGGGTTGGGCAGAACTCTCTGTCCCACGGCAGATGGGACCCTCCAGTTCTCGTAGGATGGAGTCCCCGATGATGAGGACCCAGTGTTTCTTCCTGCTGCTGTTCATTCTCTGTGCCATCTGTGTCATGTGGGGAGTGGCATCGTCCCCGCTGGAGGCATCCCCTTTGCCGTTCTCCGTCATGGCTGTCAGGGCCTCATACCTGTTCCTCAGTTGTACCTGGGGAGCCTCCACCACTGTAGCCTGAGCATGTCTGGATCTGTTAGACACCTTTTGCCACTCCTGTGTTGGACACGTCTCCTGGGGGGGCTGTACAGTGGACGACTAGGCCTGCAGTGAACAGAAATCACTGAGATGAGAGATCTCATCCTCTGCAGCCCTGATCCCCCTCAGTCTGCTCACCTCAGCTTGGAGCTCCCTCATCTGCCCCTCCAGAGCCCTAAGTCAGGCACAGGAGGGACAGGCAAGGGAACTACCAGGCCCCCTTCCCCCCCACCCAACCAGGACCTGTCAGTTTGGAAATAGATGATTGAAAGGAGATATGACAGAGGTCTATGAAATCATGTATGGTGTGGAAATGTTCATTGTGTATCATAACACAAGAACTAGGGGAACCCCATGAAATTTTCAGGCAACAGGGTGAAAACTAACAAAAGAAAGTATTTTTTGCTTAACCGGTTTGTGAAACACATAGGCATAGAATGCTGTCAAACGCCACAGAATAACCAGGTTAAAAATAGATTACACAAATGGAGGATTTGTCCATCAGAGCCTATTAAACACAACACTACAGGCTCAGGATATCCCTACAGCTGTGACTGGTAAGCGGGAGGATATGGCAGAGGATGGATCACTCTACACATGCCCTGTTTCTTATAAAGCTACTGCTACTTGTCACTGTTAGAAATAGGATGCTGAACTAGAGGGGCCCTTAGTCTCAGTAAGGAAGTTTATATGGTTTTATGCTCACTGGTGTAGTCTTTTTCAAAGTTCCCTACAAACACAATCAATGGGTGCATCCAGACCCTTTGAGACACTGCAAGAGCCACATGCAGGAATGAAAAAATGTTGCAGTGCGGGGGCAAAATTGGACCCCTGAATATCCAGGGGTCAAAAAAACCCTCAGAGAAAAAAATTGGGGCAGGGCACAGTCCCGGACCATGCCCTGAGGCAACCAGCGGCCGGGTCCTCCACAGAGATGCTCTGGTAGCAGCCAGAGCATCTCTATGGTTGGCTCTTGCCCCAGTACTGTACCACGCTGCCTACTCATGCAGGGCAGGCAATGTACTAGCTGCAGGGAGCTGGACCTGGGCTCCTGCTGGTAAGTAGGAAGTAGGGGGGCTAGAGGAGGGGGGAGGGGACCATGGGGTACCCCCGCCCCCGAGCCCCCCCAATCCCTGCCCTTCCTGGCCCCATCCCCCACCTGCCTCCTGAGCCCCACCCAGACCCTGCCCTGCCCAGCCCCAGCATCCCCACAATTAAAAAAATAATGTAAAAAAAAGCCCGCACTCACCAAGTTGGCACTCACTACAGTAGCAGCTGCCATCGCTCCCCAGCAGCACAGGGCTGGCTGACAGCCAGAGCTGCACAATACCCTGCCGACCAGAGCCACCACAGCCCCTGGTGCTGCCAGTGAATATGAGGCTTTTTTTTTTTAAGTGCCGGTAGCCTGGGTGGAGTAGCCATTGGGGGCTGGGGATGCAAGCAGGGGGTAGGGCCCTGCAGAGAGGGTTGTATTCCCTGTGGGGGGCCATGGCCCCTGTGGGAGGATATAACCTTGTGGAGGGGCAGTCCATAAGCTGTGTGGGGGGGCTGTGTCCTGCAGGGGGCAGGGGATCCACTCCTCCTGAGCAGCACCCCCCGCACAATCCCCCCATGATCCACCCACACCTACCCACACACCCCATGGGCCCCCACATCCCTCCACAGCCCCCCACACCCCCCCACACCCCTTCCCATTCCCCTCCAGTGAGCCCCACTTCCCCTCAGCACACACTTGGCATGCCCAGCTGCCAGACAGGATGACTCCTGCAGGCAGGAGCTGTGGCTGCAGGGGCAGCTGTCCCCGCATCCCAGTCAGTGAAGGGGTCACAGGGAGCTCTAACTGCTCTATGGTAACAAAACCAAAGGCAAACAGCAAAACATATAGGTATTTAGAGTTCATTTTCTTATGATGACACAGACAAAGGTAGGCTGCCAAATTGCTTCAACATTGTAGATATATCATAAAACTTTTCCCAACTAATCACTATCTCTCATTCTCTCTCTCTATATATATAGTGGTCTTTTGCTTTAATTGTGGAGAAACATGGATTTTGGGGTATTTTACAGAGTGACTTTGAAATTATTTTATCAGGGACTTTTCAGTTTTCAAATAGGGAACACTAGAATTCCTGCTAGGGAGGTAATTGGTAGTACCCACACAGAGAAGCATGCTCGGGGCTGGCACTTTGGACTCAGCTGGAGGTGGCTGACCTCCTGGGCAATTGGAGCCAGGAGGACATGCTTTGACAGTTCAAAGCAGGCCACCACACTGGGAACATCTTCCGGGTGATAGCTGCCCAGATGGCCGGGCAGGAGCACACATGGCAGTAGTGCTGCACAAAGGCCAACTCTGCAGCCACAGTCCACTGGCAGCTGGCCCAGATAGGCAGATGCCTCTACTGGCTGGGCAGTCCCCCTCTGAGTCTGGCAGGTGCGCAGCAGGTCACAGCCAGGCAGCAGCCCCCACTGCCAGACTGCTGCAGTGGGTAGAGGGTGCAGGGAACTCTCAGGGCTGCTGCTGAAGTCCAGCTGGCACAAGGGGTAGTGTCCCCAGGTACCAGTTGGCTGGGCCCCAGAAGCTCCTGAGAGTGAGTAGCCCTGAGCTACTCGCCCAGGCACCTTTTTGTACTGCTGGGGACAGCACACATGCTGGCCCCAGGCTCTAGCTCCCCCTGGCTGCAGATCCATAAGGAGCAGGGTTATTATGTCTCAAGTGGCACAACTTGCACCACACCCAAGTGCATGTCGGGGCACGTGCACTGAGGCAAAAAGCCCCAGTTCAAATTTGCACTGCTTCTATTTGAGCTGCTGCAAGCGCACATGCTTGCATGGGTGGACATGCCCAATGTGTCCTCACAGCATTCTGAAGTGGAAAATATCCCCATTTAACAGACAGCACAACTACGGCTGAGAATATAAGTGCCTTGACCAAAATAACAGAGCAAGTCTTCAGCTCTAAGCACAGAAGTCAAAGTCTGTGATTCCCTCGTCAGTGCCCAGACCACCAGACCATGTCTTTCTCTTGCCCATAGTCCTAGTTACTATGGTGATGACCTACAAGGAAAAGTAACATTTGCATATGTATTTGCTGGCCTTTATGCATTTCCTTTAATTTCTGTTTTACTAGGTTAGAAACAAAGGATATAATTCCTGAAACCTCTGAGTGGGCATACTGGGTATAGGAACGAAAGACAGTAACAAGAAAACTTCCTTCTCCCCAGCCATGCACCTGTTCAGGCATCAGCACAATTCTGAACAAATGGTCCTGTGAGCCCTAGGCTGTATCTGGAAGCTTGTCAAATCAGCTGGTGTGTGGGTGTGGTAAGAGTGCTACCCTCTGCATACCCATTATCTTCAACAGTACATTACCCCTTTCTGAAGCAGGTGTAAGGAGCATTGTACAGTATACTCTTGCCAGTGATCCATATGATCCCTAAGGCTCTTGTTTTCATTTGCCCTGCACATCCCTTCCCAGCTGTCCCAGCTAATTCCACACCCCTGCCAGTGATCCCCATAGATGAAAGACCAAAATCAACAAAATGTTATTATATTTTTATTTAAATAGGAATATATTAAAGTGATCCAGGAATTGGCGTTTCTCTGTATAAATCCTAGTCAGATGGATTTTTGAAAAAACTTGCATTTTTATATTGTTTGGAATGTGGTGTAACTTGCAGCGATCACTGTCAATAACAAAAAGATTTAAATGTTATGTTTTAACTAAGGGACTTATTTTTAAAAGCTAATGTTGCTTTCCAGCTTTGTCATCCTTTTTCTATTTGAAGTGACTATTCAGTGGGTTTTCTACCCTGTGAATTAGGTTACTATGACATAGTCTGGAATCTGATCTCAGTTTCATCAGATGTAATAAACCCAATCTCAAAAAATTTGTAAGGATGATCTATTCATCCTCAGCAAAGATGGATTTTTATCTCTGAGAACCAATCTCTTCTTTCTGTTTGTTCCTACTTTGAGGTCGTAATCCTGTGTTTGTGATACCACAAGTATTCCCACAGCAACAGATTATGATGTCATGAACAAAGATTTATGAAGCATGAGTACAGTGGAGCAGGAAGAAGAGCTTTGTTGTGAGATGGCCCTGTCTGAAAACACTGTCTTCAGTAATTATACAAGCAGGAGGAAACTGGCCTCCCAGAGGTTATATTTTAACCATCCAAGCGACTTGTTGCTAACTGTGATTGAACATGGGTATTCATCTGTGGGCTTTCTGCCTGCAAAAGCCATTCATAAATCCAGACAGAAGGATTCTGATGAATCCTTTCAGATGATTTCATGAGTGACAAAAGACAATGTATCAACATGGACAAAAACTGTCATCTCTCTCCAAAAAAAAGGCCAAATGATTTCCTGAAGGTACAGACCAGTTTAGTGAACAGTGGTTGCATCTACACGAGATGCTTACTGTGCAGTAGCTCATTAGTACTGTGCAGTAGCACTGCAGGGCACTAACCATGATGCGACACTACTACACAGTAGTAACGAGCTACTGTGCAGTCAGCATCACCAGAAAGCCATGCGGGGACACTACTGTGCAGTCAGCATCACCAGAAAGCCATGCGGGGACACTACTGTGTAGTCATATAGTACTTGGGTATGCAAATACTAAATGACTGCACAGTAACAACTGCGCAGTCACTGTCTCATGTACGCACGGCCAGTGAAACACACCAAGGTATTGTGCCTCAGAAGTCATAATCTCTTCCCCAGCTCCCTGGCCCGCACATTTCCCCAGCCACATTTTAGTGGGTCTAGAATTAATCTCTGAGTTTCACCCCCAGTGGCTTAAGCTTGGGCTGGATTCAAAACCAGGGGGAACCTGTTTTACAGATCTAAATCAGGCACAGTGCACGATAGCAAAAACTCTGTAAGAACAGCTGTGATGTGAAATTGTGATTCTCTCACATGATAACTCATTTGTGTGAAATTTCTACCAGCCCTGCAAAACCTGCAAGTTCTCCTAACCTAAAAAAATAGAAATGTAAAAAGAAGCTAAGTTTTCCTTTTTTATTTTTTAAAAGAACACATTTGCAATCTTATTCCTTGTGAACAGAACTTTGAAACTTGTAAATTAATGTGCACTGACTCTCCAGTTTGATAACCTACAGCTGACTTTAACTCGTGTTCACAAACAGTTTGTGGAAACTGAAAAAAGAATTACAATATCTTGCAGCAGAGATAAAAGCTATACCTGTAACACCATTAAAAATAATCTGTTTACTGTGACACACAAGCTGCAGCAGACTTACTCATGAAGCTGCACATTGTCTTTACTGTGCAAGTTGTTGTTTCTACAGGATAAAACTGTTGGAAATTTCAATTGCTCTAGAATGTTTTTACAGGCCTATCTAAACTGCTAAGGCTTGATCTACATAAAACTCTGGTTTCACTCTCAAACTTGCATTCCTAATCTTGATCCAAAGTGAATTTGAAGGTGGAGCCATACATCCATTTGTAACATATGAAGGATTCTTTTAGGCCAGGTACAAACATTACACTTCTACCAGTATAAGTGATTGGAAACCGGACTGTACCCATAACAGAACAGAAGTTTGGCATGCATAGACTGGTTTAAAAATAGTGGAACCCAGTCTAAAATTTGTCCTCCCCCCACAAAGGGCATATTCTGTTCACTACCAATCTAAACAACGCCACTTACACAAGACCATGTAACTTAGATGGATTATGCCTCAGGCTTTTTAAATGTTTGTACCTAGCCTTAAGGTTTTGGTAGCTCTAGTTAGACTTTCTCAAAAACTCTGCTCATGATATTTCATAGTTTCATAGTAGGTAGGGTCGGAAGGGACCTGAGCAGATCATCAAGTCCGACCCCCTGCCATGGCGGGAAAGAGTACTGGGGTCAAACCACCCCGGCTAGGTGATTATCCAGCCTCCTTTTGAAGACCCCCAGGGTAGGAGCGAGCACCACTTCCCTTGGAAGTTGATTCCAAGATCCTAGCTGCCCTGACAGTGAAGTAGTGTCTCCTGATGTCTAGCCTGAACCTACTCTCAATCAGCTTGTGGCCATTATTCCTAGTTACTTCTGGTAGAGCTCAGGGGAACAGGGACTCTCCCATTCCCCAGTGGTCCCCCTTGGTAAGTTTATAGATGGCCACTAGATCCCCTCTTAGCCTTTTCTTGTGGAGGCTGAAGAGGTTCAGGTCCCATAGCCTCTCCTCATAGGACCTGCCCTGCTGCCCCTTGACCATGCGAGTGGCCCTCCTCTGGACCCTCTCGATGTTGTCCACATCCCTCCTGAAGTGCGGCGCCCAGAACTGGTCGCAGTACTCCAGCTGTGGCCTGACCAATGTCGCATACAGGGGGAGGATCACCTCCTTGGACCTGCTCATGATGCATCTGTGGATGCACGACAAGGTGCAGTTAGCCTTTCTGACCGCATCCTCACATTGGCAGCCCATGTTTATCTTGGAATCAATAATGACTCCAAGATCCTTTTGTGCCTCTATGCTGACGAGAAGGGAGTTCCCCAGTCTGTAGGTATGCTGCTGGTTCTTCCTCCCTAGGTGCAGCACCCTGCACTTGTCAGTATTGAATCCCATCCTATTCTCATCTGCCCACCCCTGTAACCTATCCAGATCTAGTTGTAGCCTGTCTCTCCCTTCTAGTGTGCCCACCTCTCTCCACATGTTAGTGTTGACCGCAAATTTGAACAAGCTGCTTTTCACGCCCTGATCCAAGTTGCTGATAAAGATGTTGAATAGTACAGGCCTGAGGACCGAGCCCTGGGGGACTCCACTGCCCATGTACCTCCAGGTCGAAAATGACCAATCCACCACCATTCTTCTCTGGGTATGGCCCTCTAGCCAATTTGCGACCCATCTGACTGTGTAGGCATCAATGCCACAGTTGCCTATTTTTTAAATGAGAACAGGGTGAGAGACAGTGCCAAACGCCTTCCTAAAGTCCAGAAAGACTACATCCACCGCGACACCTGCGTCCAAGGATTTTGTGACCTAATCATAAAAGGCAACCAGGTTGGTTTGACAGGACCTGCCCCCAATGAACCCATGTTGGTTGCCCCTGAGCATAATCTCTCTTGCTGGTCCCTCACAGATGTGTTCCTGGATAATTTTCTCAAAGAGCTTCCCCAGGACTGAGGTAAGACTAATGGGCCTATAGTTACCTGGGTCCTTCTTCCTCCCTTTTTTGAAAATGGGGACCACACTGGCCTTTTTCCAGGCCTCTGGCACCTGGCCAGAGCACCACGAGTGCTTGTAAAGCCATGCCAGGGGTCCTGCAATGACCCCTGCCAATTCCCTCAGCACCTGGGGTGGAGATCATCTGGACCTGCTGATTTAAACACGTCCAGCACCACCAGAAGTTCCCTAACTAGGTCCTCCCTGACCCTAGGCCTGGCGGTGCCTCTCCTGAGTCCATCTGGAATCCCGGTGGGGTAGATGCTCAGAAAAATGGTGGTCCCTGCTCAGAAATAAGGAGGCAAAGAATTTGTTAAAGAGGTCAGCTTTATCATCTGGTGCAACCACCAGATTGCTAAGCTTTCCTGCAGGTGCCCCATGTTACCCAGTGCCTTCTTTTCATTCCCTATGTTTTTAAAAAAGGACTTCTTGTTATCTTTGATCCTGGTTGCTAGTCCTAGTTCCATCTCCATCTTAGCCTTCCTAACAGCCCCCCCACAGTCTCGAGCAATGGAGGTATAATCCTCCTTGGTGACAGCCCCTGCCTTCCACCGGATGTACGCCTCCTTTTTAGCTTTCAGACATATTTAATTTATTACTTCTGGCTAAAATGCTATAGACATTCTGATTATGAATTAACTCTATGTAGTTGTAACACTGAGGCCACTTCTACATGGAACATATATTTTACAATTAACTGGTTAATTGCATAATTAATTTAGACTGGCAACAAATGCAAAATAGCTATCATGCCATAAAAGGATCCATTCAGGTATAAAGTTAGAGCATGAAAAGGTGTAACAACTTCATAGCTGGTTTCTGTCCAACTTTAATTTGCATGTGTAACAAGGGACATTGCGTGAAAGCTATGCCCCCGTCAGCAGACAGGGTTTCCAGCCATGGGGGTGTACTATGCACTGTCCTGGCTGGGAATCCCATGGCTGACAGGACTCCCAGCCATGGCAGTGCCCCACATGGGGCTCGCAGCCCCACTCACTGCTGTGGCTAAGAGTCCTGTCAGCTGTGGAACTGGTAACTGTGGGAGCTTGCTACTTGCCATGCAGGGAAACCCTGGGATGGTGATCCCCAGGTCCCCCTGAACCAGCAATAAGGCATGATTGGATCTGAGACTGAATCTGTGTGGCATGGCAGGAGGCCATTGTGTGGATCAAGTATCAGATCCTATCTTTTATCTGAATGCGTAGAGGGGCCCTGACACGTATGGGCTGAGGCAACAGAGACAACCAGTACTTGTTGTTTGATATAACTCCCTGCTTGATGTTACTGTTAATATATTGTAGCATCATTTATTTTAGAAAAAAACACTACTTTAAAACAAAACCAACTGAGTACATGGTGCAGAGACAATTTTACTGTAGCACCTACATTGATTTTTTTTTTGGAACTCATTAACTCTGAATTGCTGACAAATAAGGTGACATACGTTTTAAATACACAGTCCAGGACAGCCTGCATACCTAAAAAAACAAGCTCTTTTAAGTGATGTAAATTCATGATAAAATATTCATGATCCATATTTTTTTATTTGTAAATTTAGGGAAAAAGCACTTGCCTAACTGTCATGAAGAGATAGACCCGTGGTTCTCCAACTTTTTAGATGTAAGACACTTTTGCATAACTTGTCTGAATTTATTGATCCCCCATTTAAGAACCACTGCTGTACTACATTAGCTTATGGCCTGTGGGTGCTGCTACTACCACTGCTGCAGATAGGTGAAAGTGTGCCTCTCTCCTAGGGAGGAGAGCACAGCCTGATGGAGAAGGGCAGCAAGAAGAAAGGGTGCTCCAGTCTGCATTAGGTTTATCTTCTGGGGTGCTGCAAGACCTTTTCAAGGGTGCTGCAGTACTAACACCACCACAACTGGGAGAAACTGCCTGCATGCCTTGTGCAGAGGATTCCACCAGGCAGTGGTACAGCAGCCTGGAGAAGCACAGGAGACACAGATAAATCTCCAGGTTGCCAAGCCACCATCAGGTGGAACTGTCCTGAATGCTTCCATTTCCAGGAGAAATATGCCAGGCGGGATTTGAAAGGGCTGCAGCAGAAGTGAGAGCTCTTGTCTGTTCCTGCCACAGCCGCTTCCTGGTCAAGCTCTGCACAAGGTAGGCAGTTTCACCCAGTTGTGGTGATGCTAGCACCAATACCTCAGTGCCTTTGAAAGGATCTGGTGATATCCCTATGGAGAACTACTGAGTTGAATGCGCAAACACAGGACAGACACACACAAGTTCTAAAAACCATCCAAAATATTTTGAGCACCAGGTAGAACCTGCATAATGAAACAAAGGATATATGTTTTGTAAGTGAGCCTTGTATTAAACTTACTCCCACACTTTCCTTAAATAACTATTAAGCTAGAATTCTAGCTATTTACTTTCCACACCTGTCAGCCCACACTAATAATCATTTATATTTGTAAAGGCCTGCCATATGAAAAAAACAAAATGTACACATGAATTAATAGGTACATCTCTAATTACACATGAAGAAACTGAGGCACAGAAAGGTTAAATAACTTGCCCAAAAGACATGAAGGAAGTCCATGATGGAGGTGGAAACAAAAGTCCAGAGATCCTGACTCCCAGCTGCTAGGCACAACACCACCCTTCCCCTGTGTATATGGTAGATACAGCAAACCATAAAAGGCCCCACTTCTGGAAAGGGAAAGTATGGATGCAAAGGTCACCCATATATTTCTCCTTGCAGTAATGGAAACCAGCTTTGCTATAATGTACACTATGAAGGACTTTGTTTACTCTAACAAAGTCCGCCTTATGGGCTAAGTACAGACAGTCAAAAGCTGAAACAATTTAATCTTCACATGTAGTCTAAACTGCTAGATTGAACTGATAAGCAAGTGAACAGACTTCCATTTTTGATTCCAGAAATGCAGCCACATGCCCGCAGTGGCCCAAGCCAGAAGCTGGGGGGAGCTAGAGCACACATCTTTGCTTGGCTGGAGTAGGCAGCTTGGGCCAAGACTAGCCCACCCACCCTGCAATGCGGGTTTTGTGGGGGAGGTGCAAAGCATCCTGAGATGCTTTAGGTCTGTGAGATAACTTGAATCTGGAGGGGATCTGGGACAGAAGTTCAATAAACCAATTTAACTTAAATCAGTTAAGTCTGATACTACATCCATCCAGGTTTATCTTAAGCTGATTCTGGCCATTTTGAAAGTGGTTCATGTGCACTAAAATTCTGTTGTATTATAGATTTAAATGAGTTTCCAGTCACTTATACCAGTTTATGTGTAATTCCTGTCCCTAGCCATGGTGAATATAGAGAGGACCAGAACCTTGGTTTTGCCTTCCATTACACATGTGACACGGAGCAAAGACATGCACCAGCAGACAAGAACCCCTATCAGGTAGAGTACACAACTCTTGCTTTCCTCCCTGCTGCTGCAGCATAGGCATATGTTAGAGATGGGGGAGGATGTGTCATGACATGGGGATCAGTCAGAGCTTAGAATATCTTGGCAGCTCTCAGCTGATTATGATCCCCCAAGGACTGACTTCTGCAGTGTGCAGCAATACTTAGGCTCCCCTAATGCCTAATGCTGAACAGAGAATTCAGGAGCTGTAAGTAACTCCTTTATATGACTCCAGTGATAAATAAGCTCCTTTATATCACCCACAAAATAAGCTCCACCTGCTTGTGAGTTGCTGGTCACAATAGTTTTTGAAGATGGTCCAAACATGGCTTGCATGTTGTTTGAGTTCCTCAAGCTCAGCTGCCCTAAAGTGAGGTCAGTATATCTCTGCTGGATTCCTTGGTTATGATTTCTTGTGTTTGGCAATCCCAAGCCATGAAAGAGAATGTGCTTTATCAAAATAGTCAGATGCTGGTATTTAATGTAATATCTTTTGGCTTTGGAATAAACATCCATCAAAATACAATGAGTAGTACCTCATAAAAGCATAGGTCTTGAATGTGGGTGCTTAACCTCTGGCCTGTGAGGAAATTTGGCAACACGGGAGCAGTGGCAATTTAAACTGCCACTCCTTCCCTACTGCCAAATTCCCAAGCATCGTGCAGCTGGGCTGGGGCCAGGACATGCCCCAGGGCATGCCCCACACAGCCAGGTTGGGGCCAAGATGCCCTCTGCTCTCCTCTGCATGGCTGGATCAGGCCTGCTATGTCTGCCCTGTGTACCGGATTGAGCCCACTGGCCAGACCTGGCCCATGGACAGACCAGGTGCTGCCCATCTGGCCTGTGAGGCAAACAAGTTGGGCACCACTGGTCTAAAAGTTCTTCTGGATCATCATATTCAGTCCCCTCCTATCAGAGGCCACAACATTATGAAACCCTTTCATAAACAAAGCAAATTCCACTAACTTGGGCTTTTTGCCACTGGTACCCCTACTAGAAAGAGGTTCTAGTACCTCTAGTTTCTGCCTATATTTATTCATGATCAGTTTATATAATTTGTTTTAGTGCAAATATTGTCATTTCACTTATATATGTGTTCTCTCTCTCTGCTGTTTACCTCCAAAATGTATTTCTAAAGAGCAATCGTATCCCTTCTCAGCATTTGGGTATGTCTAACTACAGTCATAATTCTATGAGCTAGAATATAGAGAGAACCAGAGTTATTGTGTGTGCAGGCCTGGGAACCAGAGGGAATCTAGCTGTAGTAGCATGAAGTTCTGCATGGGCTGCTCAGCATATAGACAAACCTTTGTCTGGCTAAGCTAAATGAACCAAGCACTTTTAGTCTCCTCTCGTCATATAGGAAAGTATTCTGCTCATCACTGAAGCAGGGCTCATCTTAAGTGCCCTTCTTTACTCCTGCTCATCTTAGGAACTGTTCCAGTTTTTATTAATCTTTCTGAACATGGGTGACCAGAAGTGGATACAGTACTCTAGCTGAGTTCAGATCAGAGCTTGCTGTTTAATTTCTGCATATGTAGGTAAACATCATTGCATCAGTTACACGCAGTTCACACTTTCAAAGCTGCCTTAGCCATGTCAGCTAGAGACTTAGCTCTCATTTAAATATAAAAATGGCAAACTGCAGAACAAGAAGTCAACATGATGGAAGTGCTAGCATGCTGTACAATCCTTACTAACCTAGGCTGAGCTCTGCACAGGAGAAGCTGTATGCTGCACAGAACCTAGTCCAAATTCAAGAGCGTAGGAAATAGCGGGAATATGCCTTTTGTACAATACAACACAATTGATTTTAATAAAGTTTCAGTGAGAAAATAAACATCTGTTGCTGTGCAAAACACATAGAAACTACTGCATGGTCTCCTGCTACCTGAAGGTACTACAATAAACTGGTTAATTTGCCCATGGGATACCTGCCATTATGATTTAATTTGAAATTATTCTGATTTTCCACCAGTATCTATCCCCCATTAGCAACTCTTGATAATTGATCACTGCTAGACTTCACCATTCTTGGCACTGGAGTGGTAAATAAACCAGTTTGCTGTACTGGGACAGTTTCTAGAATGTTACATCCCAAACCAATGAAGCACATGATCTTGAAGTATCTCACCGGGGCTTTTAATTCTTTGATCACAAAAACCCCTGGCATTGCATTCTTCCCAAGTAACTGACTCTGTTTTACAGTTAATGAATTCTCTTCCTCATCTATCACTTTTCATTTATGTAACACAGTCATGAAGCTTAACTACCAATGGGAAAGAAGGCAGATGGGAAAGCTAGGGTGCCATCCAAATGTTTTTATAGCTAGTTAGGCAATACTAGGATAAACTTATATTTGAGCCATTTATTATAAATGTAAGAAGTATATAAAAATGGAAGGCAACATATTCCTGTATTCCAGAGTGACTGTCATCTAGCACAGTCATTCTCAACCAGGGTGCCAGGGCACCCTGAGGTTCCCTGAGATAGTGGTAAGTGTGCTGTGAGGTGTGAGGAGATTAAGTGCAAGCTCACACTTGTTCCTGCCTGGTTGCTGCTCTGCCCCCACTACCCAGCCTCTCTGAAAGGAGGTAAGCACTGTAATAAATACATCTGTTTCTAAAATGGGGTGCTGCTGAATTCACAACATTTACAGAGGGGTGCCTTGAGTCTAAAAAAAACTAGGAACTACTGCTCTAGCATTTAAAGTCAGAATGATTATCTAAGTTAGAATAAAAATATAAATTGATAACCTTCTGGGGTCTATTTTTCCATTGGCATGGAACAATAATTCTGATGGTATGTACTTTTCACCTGCACTGAGGAAAGCCTAGAGACCTACAGGTTTGAATGATGAATTCACTTTGGATATGGACCCTGAAGCTAGTGGGTTATCTGCACCTCTGTGTGGTTCTCCCTTCTCCTTTCTTGGTCTCTTGCTGTTCTGTTTGGTTTTTTTCAGTGCAAATAGATCCTTTAAGGTCTTCGGCTTATTTCACCTCGTTTTCAAGAGACTCAGTCATGGCAAGCTTAAAAGTTTAAATCACCCATCACTGGCTTGGTGTTCTACTATGGAGAGTTTATGAAAAAGGTGCAAGAGAGAAACATTTCTAACTGAAAAAAGAGTGGAGCAAAGAGACTGCAGAATTATAAACAATTGCAGAGATTCAAAAAAGGATGAGAAAGGAATACGGATCTACTATTTTAGTAATAGAAAAACAAATACAGTAAATATATCCCATATGGCACAGATTAGGGAAGCCGTGCATTTCATGGCAGTCTCCGGTAAGTAATACATAACACTGGCTCTTGTTTTTTATTAGTTACAGTGCTATCCTATACCTTTATGCCTGTTTAATTTGAATAATGTATTTATTCTTGTTTAAAAAATTGAAACATGCTAGTTTTGTGAATTCCACAACCCTCCAAAAATGGTCCAAGGAGTTGACAGAAACCTCTCCCTTACTGAGGTTTGCCAATTCCTATTCTGGCTTCTAGCTGCCATCAAAACACTTTATTCAAACCTTTGACAATAGTCTACTGGGCAGGATCTCTGGCGTGCAATGCTCTGCGCTGGACTCTGGCCAGCTGCTGTATTCATCTCTCAGACTCTGCCAGATCTACTGAGAACATGCAATGACATTTTTGCAAGGGCAGAAAGCCTGAGTTCAGGGAGTTCAGACAATAGATGTGTGTTTGTATTTTGTTTTCTGTGGGCGTAGCCCAAGCAGTTTGTAATCTGGGCTTACGTACAGATTGGCTGTGATCTCCACTGTGCCCATCCCTGGAGTACGGTACACACCCTATTAGCTTTTACCATATTCTCACAATAATATGCACAGTTACCCAGCTGCCTGTTAAAAATTAAAAGCTAAGGCAGTTCATACTCCTGGATAATGCAGTATCAAAGGAACCTCCACAACCTTTTGAGCTGTATGCAAAGATCCTTGAAATGGGGCTAGCCTTAGGGTGGATGAACTGGGTGGCTGCCCAGCCTGCCTTGAAGCAGGATGCACCACTGAAATTCTAAGTTAATGTTTATCCCCAATCAATTAGTTGGAGGGGTATGACTTTCTGGCTTGCCCCGGGCACTTTTTGACTTAAGGCCAGCCAGGCCTGAAGGTCTCAAAAAGTTGCAGATCTTGGCTCTGTGGGAGGCCAGACTACTGAGTAGAAAACAAGTTCTCCTCCCATGGCCCACAATGCTCAATTCAAAAGAATTTCCATCCTCTACCTGCGGCCATGAATGAGGCTTGACAGACGGGCTGTTGTAATGGGCTACTGTGCAAATATCATGCATTTAACAGAAATGCTAAAGATGTGTCTTTACAGAAAACTTACATTGTAGATTAGAAAAGAAGGGCTTCAGAAAAGCCATCACTGGTCTGCTGTATTAACTCTATATAGAGGAAAGATTTTTTTTTTGTTAACAGCTGTTATAAAGCAAATGCAGCAATTCAAAGGAGTAGGGAAAAGAACACCTTGAAATAACCTTCACTATAGATCTGAAGTCACATTATCAAACTTATCCTCTAAAATTGCACCCTGGATATTTCATTTATATACCTATAAGGGGGCTCTCTCTCATCTCCTCTTCTCCCTCCCCCACCCCTTCCCAGTTTCTGCCACAGATAAACACATACAGAGAAAGAAAAAAAATCAGGAATGGAGCAGGGCAGGTCAGAAGCAGCTGGGAAGGTCTGGATGGTTAGGTGAATATTGATCAGATGGAAGGCAAAGAGAAGCAATAAGGGGTGGAATACCAAAGGACAGGTTGTGGGGAATTAGTAGGAAACTGAGAGAATTAGAGAGAGCAAGGGAAAAGAGTGCTGATAAGTCTGAAATAGCAAAAGGTCCAGTTGCAGACCTGGCTTTCTCTGCAAGACAGAGGTAATGGGGATAGGCCAGAAAAAGGACAGCTGGTACAAATGTAAATATAGGGGGGAAGTGCCATGTTGCAAATGGAAGACATATAAAAGGGTTACAGGGATCATTTAGAAGGGCAGGGAAAGAGGCAAACCGGAGGTGAGCTCTCTGTACAGGCAAGGGGAGCTGCTTAGCAGCTGGGTGGGCAGGTGAACCCAATTGGCAGTTGCAGATGGCTGGCAGTAGCTGCAGCAGTGCTCCAGCTGGCTGGGCAGGAACTTTGGTGGTGTAATGCCAGCCAGTAGGATGAAGTCGCAGGATGGTTTACACATTCAGGAACTCCAAAAATGCTGGTATGTAAAAGAAGATCAGCCCTTAGCTAGGAAGGCAAGTGAAAAGAGAGGGTCTGTGCAAACATTCTCCATTTGATACTTCCTTCCAAGGGCTTCACCCCCATCAGCACTGTCCTGAAGCTGATGCACTGAGGGCTGTGTGAAATGGATTCCAGTCTCTGATACTATATCATAGAGGCGTAACTGCATGGAAGTCAGTGGGGGCAATACTAGTGGTAAAAGACCCCTTGGCTTTTCTTTGAACCATGCAACCAGTCTACATCACAGCTTTTAACTCAAGATAATTAACTGAGGCCAACAGAGCAATATAATTTAAGGTTTATGTCAGTCGCATTGTATTTGGCAATGAAATATATATTTCAGTCTCAGGACTATGACAAAAATGCTGGCTAGAACCCCAGAGCCCATGCCAAATCCAGGTAGGTTCAGTCTCTAGCCAAAGCCACCAACCAGCCCAGGTTCACAAACATTTCCAGACTTTGATTGATGGTGTTTGCACAGCCTTAGGCTGGCCCTGCAGCAAATTATCAAAGTACTACAATGTGTGTTTATGCCCCTTTCCCACTGTCTGTGAACACTGGTAGCAGGGACAGTATTTCTCTTGCCACTCTGAAGGCAAGTTGGTGGCAGTGATTTTGCCATGTAGCACCCTGATGATGCGTGTGCAACTGCCTAATGCTCCCTCTAGACTTGGGAAAGGAAACAGTCTCAGGCCTGGTCCAGACTCCATGGTTTTGACAGCAGAACACATATACAGCTCCCCTGTAGCAGCGGAACCCCTATATTTTTGCCAGCAGAGTAACTAACACCAGCTACAGAAGGTTTCTGCCACCACCCAGCAGCCAACAGAAGCACGTAGATGCACCAGAACTTTCTGTTGGCTGCTGTTGCCTCCTTGGCTAGGGACAGACAGTCAAAAAGCCTGAGTCTGAATTGTTTCAATCTTTGCAGGTCAGTCTAACCTGGCTATGCTAAACCAGTTTGTAACCATACAGACATCCCACTCTGGACTGAAGAAATGCAGGCACATCCCTGCAGTAGCTCAGGCTAGAAGTCAGTGAGCTCTAGAGCAGCCTACCCTTCCCTTACACAATGCTGAGCTGAGGGGGGTCGTGGCTAGGTCCCAGCAGGATGCTCTGATTAGGGAGGGGTCCTATTCACCCCCCTCCCCTGCTGTTGATAACAGAGCATTTAGTTACACAGCAGGGAGTTACACAGGGAGCTGATAGCATTTATCAGCCCATCAAACAAAACAAAAGCTTCTCTCATTAGTTCAAGCTCTTCTTAAACAACTTTTTCCAAGGAAGAAATGGAGGGACATTGCCAGCTACCTGTTGATTAGCTCTAGAAAGCCCTAAGCTGACACTGTCATGTCTGCCTTTGTCCTGTCTCCCACAGAAGAGACTGTAGCCAGCATGTGGTCTGCTAGCTAATGCTGATAGGTGTCTGTGTAAGGCAGAGGGTAGGGGGAAATCCCTGCTTGAGCAGGGAGTGGGGCTGGGGGAGGTGAGTAGGAAGAAGTCAGGTAGATGGCACTGTACCTGCAGTCTCTGTCAGAACTGCAGCCATGGAGCAGACAGGCAGGGCCAGCCCTGCTGGGTTAAAGCAGAGAGCAGAACCCTGGCCAGGGTTGCAAAGCCTCTGGGATGCTGGGGGACTCTTGTTTAACTTAAACCAGGACGGGGGTCTGAGATAGACATCACATAAACTGGTTTGACCCAAATCAGTTAAGTGTAATACTACATTCAACCAGGTTTATCTCAAACTGATTTCAGCAATTTTCAAACTGGTTTATATGCACTGAACATCTGTTCTGTTACAGGTTTAAATCAGTTTCTGATCACTTAAACTGGTTTATGTGTAATGTCTGTCCCTAGCCCTTAAGAGCTGATGTCTTGCAGGATGCACTGCACCCCCTGCTGACAGCTGCTGTAATGCTTCTGGCAGGGCGTGTCTACATGCTGATAGCTTCCCTGTGGGGCTGTCATCTGCTGGCAATCCTTCTGTTTACAGAAACCTTGGAATACACACCAGCCCTTTTCTCATCAACAAAAAGAGCTACAGTTAGCAGGGCTCAGGTTGGAATCCGGATATCCGGTTCCTAAAAAAGAAGATGGAGTGTGAGAGGTCAGCTTTGCTTGTTGTCTCAGGACATCTTCCAGGAAGCTAGGACTTCAGATCTGTTGCAATTCCCACATGAAAGAACAGTGTGCCCTTTAAAAATAACTGTACTTTGCTATAATTTACTGAGCAATTTGTCCTTCCCAAACACACAAAATGAAGAGCAGTCAGCTTTGTTGGGTCTTTTTTATTTCCTGAAGTCAGGCAATTGTTAATAATCATGTTGTCATTTTTTAAAAAGAGCTGGCACCGAAACTTTATTCATTCATTCGCTTTATTCATTCCATTTAGAAATAACCGCCACCAACTTATTACAAAAACTGGCATTATCTCCCAAAGTCACAGTCTTGACATCTCTTAAGTAAAGGTTTATTTTACACTTCAAAAGTCAAACTGCACAGCTGACTAAACTCCTTCAGAATGGTACAGCCTGTTCCTGTCAAATATTTGGGAAAATAAAAGTTGGTTTAAGAAAAATATTTGCTTTAGTTAAAAAAAAGTCCTTTTGTATATATGGGGAAATGCAATTCTTGCTTCTAAAAAAAGAAAAAAGAAGAAGAAAGCTCTTTCTATTTCTGATATCAGTCAATTTTTATCAGTACCAGAAAATGACAGCTGAGAGGATAATCAGTTTCCTGCATGTTTCTTTTCAAGTTACATGTATCTTATTTTCTAGCTATCCTATCCCTGAAGGTTGATGGGGGTCACCTAAACCTCTGGATAGTTTGTAAAGAAAATTCTAGAGACATGTTTGTGATACATGCTACGTGTGGCCAAGCATGTGCCTCACAATTCTGGCTTGTCTCTCAAATCAGCACTTTAACTTCCTTAACCCTAACCCAGGTGCAAGAATATAATCTTAGTAATTATAGGCCTTGGAGACAAAGGTCAGAAAGAAACCACAAAACTGGTGGATGACCTTTGAGGTCATCAGCTCCTGTCCTATCTTTTCTCTTTCTTTTTCAGCCTCTATAACTGTAAGTGTTAGGGTTCCCTGTCCTTATTACACAAATTTACACATATTTACAAACAGTTGCGTAAGGACTAATGTAGAGAGGGCTCACATTTTTTTAACTTCTGAGTAGGTTTCTGCGATTTGATGGCCGTTCTAATTCTTACCCTGTTGCTAGCACTGATGAAACTGATGAATGGATGCAAAAAACTTCCAGTGCAGACTAAAACTGATTGTGAGTTTTTTACTAAATGAAATTCAAATGGAAAAGAGTCTCCAAACAGTCAAAATTGTCCATGATAGTTTCAATTTTACCCAAATATTGGATTTTCCATAGGAAAAAATATAAACAAACTATTTTGCATTGGGTCCTTTTCAACCAAACTGGAATATTTTGGTTTGTTGAACTGACCTGCTATCACATTTATCTTTAATTTCCTTTTTCACCAACTAAATATACCTGATTCTCTCAACCTTCCCTCATACAGTTTATGTCCAACCCCTGTATTCATCTTTGATGAACACAGGCTTTTGTTTATCCTATCCTGAGGTTCCTAACTTTTGCATGCATTGTTTAGGAAGCCTAGTTGCCTAGCTTGGATTTAATGAACTCTACCAGGCATCTAGATACTTAAAAAGTTGGTTGCTAAAACACTTAGTATTGCAACATCTAAACTCTCAGGATATTAGGCTATGAAAGTGTCATTAGTTGTTAATGAGACCTGAAGAAAGGTATTTGGCACCTGAAACTCATCTAAGTCTCTCCCAACCATGTATTTTGTCCAATAAAAGATACCACCTACAAAAATCCTCGCCTTTGCATTAACTGTTAACAATGTTCTGCCACTGGCATCTAATCTAATCTAATCTAATCTAATCTAATCTAATCTAAAATTCTGCCCTTCTAATGGTCTGCCACTGGCATCTAATCTAAAGATTACCCATCTCTAAACCTATCCAATCCATGAATTTTTAACCATTTTGCTTGCATTGCATTTTATTACATTATTGTCTATTGCAGTTCAGCACTGGAATATTGATTACTATTTCTGTTGCATTTATGAGGTTTTAGGGGTAAACCAACTATAAATGATGGGAAGTTTCTCTTTCTACCGATACAGGGTTATTGTTGTGACATGGGCTTTTGAGAAATCATTAAGTGGTTTGAGTTTAACACATGCTTTTATTTACTGGGCTGTTAGCATATTGTATTTAATATATTTTTTAATAAATACAGTCTTATCAAGTAGGCTATAGATCAGTGCATTGTTATCACTGGGGAAGATTGATTTTATGGAAGCCCAAGGTTTAACGATAGCTACCTGCTTACATTGCTCTATGGTGAATGAACTGTGTTTACTTTTATAAAGGTTTTGTTTTGCTTACTCAAGCCATTAGCTTTAATCAGCCAGACTTCTACATATTCTAAGGCAGTCAATGGTTGTTTTCCAGCCCATGATGATAGCCTGAGCTAGGGTTAATTTAAATTTAAATTTAAATTAGCTTAATACAAAATGAGGCAGAGAATTTCCATTGGGAAAAACTTGCCTTTTTTTAGAATCTGAAAGGATAATTTCTTCTGTGGTGATTTCATTTGGATTATCATAACCTCCAAAACAGAGAAATACAATTAAATTCAATAAGCATGAGTTTATGGTCTCAAGTTTATGGTCTCAAGAACAGGTCTCAAGTTAATCTTCTCAGAAAAAGATCAGGTTACAAATTCAGTTGATAAAGGTCATTTTTGGAAGGCATTTGACTTGGTACCATACAGCATAAGGACTGAAAAACCAGTACAGCAGAAAGTCAACATAGGGCATGTTAAAAACTGGCTAACTGCTAGGTCTCAAACTACAAATAAGGAAACATCACTGAGTAGGTGCATTTCTAGCAGAGTTCTGAAGGAAACTGATTCTTGACCCTATATTGAAATCATTACTGATAAAATCTGCAAATAAGGACTGGCAGTGACAAATAATGAAGAAGACATGGCACTTCCCAGAGTAATCTAGATTACTTGATAAATTGAGCACAAGCAAACAATGTGCATGTCAATACCAAATACATTGCCATACATCTAGAAAATAAGAAAATTGGCTGTACTCATGGGAAAGGGCTTCTATCCTGGGAAGCAATGACTCTAAAAAAGACTAGACGGTCATGCTGAATACCATGTTTATTTGCATACTAAGACATAATACAATGGATGAGAGTTGAAGCTAGCTAGTAACTCAGATGATGTGCTATATGCTATGAATCACAGAATCATGAGAAAGTAGGCTGCAAGGAACCTCAGGAAGTCATCTAGTCTAGCCCCTTACTCATATGCTTGTCTTATCTGCTCTTAACATCTTCCAAGGATGGAAACTCTACAGCCCCTCTAGGTAATCTGTTCAAATGTTTAACCAAGCTCCTAGTAAGAAAGTTCTTCCTAATATCCCACCTATATTTCACTTGGTGCAATTTAAGACTGTTACTCCTTTTCCTGCCTCCTGCAGCCACAGAGAATAATCTATCATCATTCTCTTTAAGAAAGCTTTTTAGGTATCATGTACTCCATCAATCTTCTTGTTACCAGTTCATCCACCCTTTCTTTGTAAAACAAAGAATTAGAGAACCAGTGAAAAGAAGGGCTGGGAGGGACCTTCAAAAGTCATCTAGTCCAGAGACAAGACCATCCCCATTCAAACCATCCCATTTAACCTATTAGTAAAACCATGCAGTCAACCCTAACAAAATCACAAGGCATAACTCCCTAACTTGCCAAAAGTAAGGCCAATGTCTTATTGCTACAAGGGTTGTTAAAATATGCTCAAGAGATCCAAGGAAGAGGGTCATGGCCTCACTATAGAGGAAGGCAAACACCCCCCAAAGCCCATACCAATCTGACCATAGGGTAAAATTCCCTCCTGGACACAAATATGGTGATTTGTCTGACCCAGAGTGGAGGGCAATACTCTCTGGCCAGGAATCTCTAGGTTTATATCTCAGCAGGAGCAATGGCATACGCCACTCAAAATCTCTAGCCCTGGCTGTGGCCAACACCCAATGCTTCCAAGGAAGGTGAAAAAGAAAACCTGACACATGTGGCAACAGGAAAAAAAATCCTTCCTGGCCTCATGTGGCAATAAGCAAAGCCCAGAAGCATGGGGAATACTCATAATAGAGCATAGGCATAGCTATTCCTAGATCATCCCTGGCCAATACCTAACCAAGCAATACCATGCCCTCTGACATGGATCCATTTATGATTACCCTTTGCTTGTGGCTATCAGAACAGTTGTCTATCCATATTATAGTAGTTTTCCTAGATCACTGATCATTTTTGTGACTCTCTGTTGAACTGGTTTCAGTTTGTCCAAATCTGTCTTCATGTGTGGGACTCCAAACTTGACACAGTACACCACAACAGTGCAAAAAGTCACTTCCCTTGACTTGCAAGTGCCACTCCTATTAATAAGAGCACACAGTTTGGCTCATGCTTAGCTTATGGTCCACTATAACTCCCAGTCACTGTTGCCAAACCAGTCCGTTCGCAGTCTGCGTTTATGCATGCAGTTGTTTCATTGTAAGTGCATAACTTCGCATTTGCCCTTATTGAATTTTTTTCAATTAATTTTGGATGATTTCTTCAGTTTATCAAGGTCATTCCAAACTGTAATTGTATTCCCATGGTACTTGCAACTCCACCCAGATTGGCTTTGGGCTGTGAGCTGTCATAAATCTATACATTCAAGGTTTCATCAGTAGTTCAAAATGAAACACAGTACGTGACTGCAGCACATGTGATTATCATGTCATAGTTCTCATGCATATTTTTTAGCATAAATAGCTTATGTTACAAGTTCATCTTCCAAGTTTGAAAATATTGCTTGATCCAACTATTGCATCGCTGACCAATGGGGATTTAGTGCTCTCCTTGCAGATTCCCATCTCAATGACACAACTATACTACCTTAGTCTATGATCTTATCACAGCTTTCACACAGCTGAGCTTGGCCTGAGCAGTGCTTAAATGGCAAGATGCCCAAGTATATCTAAAGCTGTGCCAAATGATACTGATGAGTAAGCAGATTACGTTTGTCCGTTGGCAATGAACCAGTGGCCCAGGATACTATTAAACACCTAACTCCAGAGGGACTCCAGGGCTGCAAATCGTGATTGGAGGTAGGTGCTTCACTGAATCCAGAGGACATTCCAGACATCCACAGTCTGGTGTTTCTCACTGGATAGCTTATCCATGCTCAGGGTGATGGCATTAGTGGATCTCATTCTTAATGACATATGGTCATTTGTAAGCCTAAATAGCTCTTTTGAGATTATTTTTGGATAATTCTTGGCCTCCTGGCTATCTTCTGTTTTATCACACTGCTTTTTTCCTCTATGTCCTGCCTTCCACTTCAGTCTTTTATATAATATTTCTTCACATTTTGTCCCAAACAACATATGATTAACCTCACTGTTACAGCCTGTTACCGAGGCAAAGAATTCAGTATAATTAGAAAAAAAATTGATACTTATGTGGATTATAAGAATGTCTGCGGTTACTTCAGGACACGATCTACATTCTTCTGGATATAAATCATACACTAAATATCTGGGGTTAGGAAGAAACCTTCCTTACCAACATGCTGCTGCATAATTGCCTATTATGAGAATTTAACATCTTCCTCTGAAGCATCTGGTCCTGGTACCATTAGTCTGATCTGGTATGGCAATTCCTGTGTTCCTATGTGGAGCATTCCTTTGACAGTTGAACATCTGCTGTATTCCATCTCAGAAAAGGCGGCCAGATGTCCTACTGTCTAAGGGTTGTCCCACTTTTTAGCTTCCTAATTTACTTTTTTTGTTTGCCTTAAGATTGGAGAGCAAAACTTACATTTTTACTCGGCCATGCTGTCTTACACAGCCTATCTTGAGAAAGTAAGGCATACCAATGTAATTGCTAAAGAGAGGAATCAACCACCATCATGAATTGGTCTAGGAATCTAGTACTCATATACACATGCAGAACAAAGATACTTCTCCTTCCCCCTGGCTAATTTTGTATCCTAACTATATGTCTTTTTATTGCAAAGAAAGATATGTGTATATTACAATGGCAGCAGTTTTCATTCTAGTTAATGTTTTATAATGTTTTTCATTCCACCCCTTTGTTTTCAGTAGTTTTCAAAGCCTTCCCTTGACAAGTTTATTTTGAATACCAGAGGGAAATGAATAAAAGTGCACTTTTCCTGTTATTAAACCATTTTAGGACTCTTTTAAGAACATCTCTGCCATGTAACTAGCTGAGAGTAAATAGCTGAAATCTGGCGTGTCTCAAGCATTCCAGTGAAAGAGTTTGTTTGTTCAAGTCTGAAGATTTTGCAGGCAATTTCTTGTTAAGTTTGCAATATGTGCAGCAAAGTCACACATGCCACTTGAAAGGCCCAACTAACTTAACTGTCCACAGAGGAGACACACATATATAAAAATGGCTTCAGAAAGATTATCTGGGAAGACGGAACCCTGTGAAATGAAATGCCTCTAGAATTAAATGAGTGAACTGCCACTACCTGAGCTCAAGGACCAGATCTCACAGTTAGAAATCAGGAGAAGATTGATAATAATTTTTTTTTTTTTATGGACTCCATCTATTAAAAAGGTCTTGACACATTGTCTGATTCAATTCCTTCTACCCCTGTCTAACAGTACGTGACTTGATTGTGCTTGCCTGGATTTCAGCCCAAACTTACACACACACACACACACACACACACACCCTTCCACATACTCACCAAAACTGTAGTATAAGTTAGAGCCTGAGTTTTGTTTTCACGCAGGTGGAAATCTGCCCAGTTAGAGTGAGGATGCTGGTGAAGTATCTCAAGAGCTGATAGTTTTCCAGTGCCCTTTCCTCATTTCTCTCCAGCTGATGGAGATTTCTTGCACAGTTGACAAAAATGACTGACACAGATTTCTAGAGACTCTTAGGGTGTAGACAGAAGTGACAATTTTCGCCTGACCTGGCCACAGCAAGCAGCTTATAGCCATGACCAAAAACAAGTGTATGGCTCCAGACAGCTTTAAAAATGGCCAATTGGGTGAATGAGGGGTCAGAGGAAGCTATTTCAAAACAGAGCGTCTTCTGTAACTTCTGTCTGCACTGCCTGCCAGTCTTGAGCTGTTTTCAGAATGGGAGTGAGGAAAGGGAGCACAGGGGGTTCAGTCTGGGGGGTTTTCAGCCCCTGCTGGAGGGTGGGGCAGGGGGTCCAATACACCCATTCCACCCTCCAGAACTTGCTGTGAAACGCCTAGGATGAGCTCCCTCTGCTCCCATTCTGAAAACTTTGCAGCCTGGGAGGGAGCAGGGGCTGTTGCTAGAGGAAACTGGCTGCAGGCTGCAGCCAGCAGCTAGATTCCCCTCCCCCCTGGAACCAACAGTGAACTTCTGTTGTCCCAAGGGATCGTTGTAACTCAAAATGCTTCCTGCAAAGCATCCTCAGTTACAGCTGGGAGCTTCACTTCTGTCTGCATCCTCAGTGCAATGAAATGTGGGACATACCCGCAGGTATCCACGGATGAGCATAGAAACCGTGAGATTGGTAGGGCTTTGCAGTGGAAAGTCCACATACTAGTTTGGGTGTTTATATGTGTGAGAGGAGAGACAAGATCCCCCCCAGCAGGCCCAGACACCTAACCAAAGCGCTGTGGCACTCACCATAGGAGCCGAGATTGGCGGCAGCAGGGAGGAGACTGCAGCACTGCTGGCACAGATGCAGGTTCAGCGATTTCACAGCTGCCTGAGCCTGTGTATTGGGGAGAGCTGGGGGCGTGGCCTTTGAACAGCATGGGCTGCTCAAAAGGTGACTGGAGAAACAGCTGGGAAGGAGCGGGGGAGGGAGAGATGGGGAGACGCTGGCTCAGGAGCCGGGAGGCTCCAGCTCTAGCCCTAGCTTCCTGGAGGAGGAGGCAGCTGGCCACCAGGAGACTGGTGAGGCAGGAGGCAGGCTTGGGGGTTGGCAGGAGCCAAGGAGCCCTGTTGGAGAGCAGCGATCAGGTGGGACACCACTGTGGAACTGCAAGGCTCCGACTAGGAGCCCTGGAACTGGGACTCAGGGCAGACTCTCAAGTCCTCAATCATCCTTGGACAGCTCTGAAGGGGGCAGAGCATGGGGAACCGTGAGCCCCGGAAAAGGGGAGAAGAGTGATGCTGGCAAGAGGGACCAAGATGACAGGACTCCAGGTCAGCCGGGCTCCAGGGTGGGGACGCCGGAGGAACTGGTAGGAACGGGGCACAGGGGAGGTCCCAGTACCCCTGCCTGCTAAAGGGGGAGGAGACAGGCAAGCCCCTAGGAGGGGGAGAGACAGGAGCCCGAGAGAGAGAGAGGGAGAGAGAGAGAAAGGCAGGCTCAGGAGCATTTTTCTGTTGAATTGTGGATGACCCCAGTAGGGGCAATTTTATTTTCCTTGAAGCGGGGGAAACCAGCCTGAAAACCAGGGGTGGGCCCCTTAAGATTCACGGCCCATAAGACCCAGCCCTGGCAAGGCAGGTAGTGTGGGGAAGATCTGCGGGGAGCAGCATCAACCCAGGCTGAAGGTGTGGTAAGGGTGGGGTAAAGGGGAGGTTTGGAGCCCGATGAAGACAACCCCAGGGTCAAGACACCTCCGGGCCCCAACTGGGAACTGCCTCCCCAACTGATAAGAACAAAGACATGGCAGGAAAAAAAAAGGGGCAGCACCCAGACCATCTAGGTGGCACCAGAATAGGGTTTCACCCTGACGTCGCTGGGAGGCAGGGCACCCATGAAGAGGTCCCCAAAGCCTTACAATACCTACCAGCAAAAATATGCTACGCTAAAATGTAACATATGCATAATCTTTTTGTTCAACCTTACTCCATTTGCCCTTTTTCTTTCCTTCCTCCTCCACTCCTGTGTTCTCATTACACTCTTCCCATTAATATCCTTTCTTTCTCCCTTGTCTTTTTGTCCAGATAATCAAACTAGTTGCTAAACCACTCTTGCTAAACCACAGCCAAAGGTTTTCAATAAACCACCCTCACAAAAAATGTTCAGTTCTCACATAACTATACATGTGTGTTATATCCTTTTCTCCCCTTTTCTGTATTGTCAATTTAGATTGTACATAGGAAGAGTCTTATTTTTGATGTTTGAATACTTCTTATGTTTGCTATGCTTGATGCTGTATAACAGCAGTCTCTAGAGAGACAGTCTTGAATATAAAAGTCTTCTTATCTTGGTTTCAGACAAGATAGAGTGAATGAATGGATGTATGAAACCAAAAAAGGACAACAGCAGATGGGAAGAACTTAGCAATTATACAGTTGAGTACCACACCATAAATGTGTGGGGGACTCAGAATGAATAGTCAGAGTATGTTGATGAGTTATGATGAGGAACTGCTTATAAATAATCAATTCTATTTACAGAATACTTCATTATTAAATATGTTAATTAAGAATGTAATAAAGTAAAAAGTTGATAGATCAGTTGGGGAAGGCTCCGAGACAAAAAGGCACTGTAAGTAACTGTAAGTAACTATTATCACTTCCAGGAATGACATTATAGTATCAACTATGATCATTCAGCAATTTTGATCCTGCAGTATCATTCTGAGAAATACTGCATTCTGGGGGAAATAAATTGTGCAAATGATTAAAAAACAATGATGTCAGATTGAAAGGTCTTTAATTAGATAAATACTTATGAATTTTATGTAATCTGTTCCAGTTTATATGTAATGTCAAAGGGAGTTTTAAATGAACAGGGATGAAGGAATGTACATATATGCTTATAGCTATGTGCATTTCTACTTGCATACATATTCATTTTCATATACATACATATATTTTTATCATACATTGAAAACATGTACCTATGTGAACATGTGAGCATGGATATATACTAGGCCTGTGCAAAGTGGCTAGTATTTACTTTGGATTCGGATTTGGCCAATTTGAGGGACAGTGATTCGACTCGGTGATTTGAATCACTGTCCCAAATTGATTCTGCCAGATCTGACTCAGAGATTTGGCTGCTGCCGAATCAGACAAATCTCTGAATCACACAACCCCATCCCTTACCCACTCTCGTAGCCCCAGCAATGGCTGCCCTGCCCACCCCAGCTCTTTGACCAAAAAAAGCTCCAACTCACTGGGTGCTACCAGGCAGGGAGGGCGATCTCCGCTGCCCCCCACTGCCCCATGCTACATGGGGGGCTCTGCCATGAGCACCCTGACCCCCAACAACTGTCCCAAACCTGCCATGGCTGCCCTGCCCGCCCCAGCTCCCAGCCCTTAAAAAAAACCAAAACCTGACTCACCGGCTCCTGCCCAGTGGGGGGCAATCCCACTGCCCCACACTGCATGGGGGGGCTCTGCCATGAGACCCCTGAAGCCCCGAGGCTGCTGCGGAAGCTGGTGACTCTGGGGGGGCTGGGGTGAGTGGGGCAGCCATGGGGGTGGCTGGGGGAGCAGGCAGGGGATGAGGCCTAGCAGGGGGCCCCCCATGATCCCCTCCCCACCTCCAGCCACACCTCCCCCGCCCCGTACTTACCAGCTTGGAGTCCAGGTCCAGCTCCCTGCTGCAGCGGGCAGGGACTACCTAAATCATCGAAGCTCTCTGAATCTTTTCCGAATCAATTTGGAGAGCTTTTAATCAATTCAGACCTTTTAATTGGTCCCCTGATTTGATTTGGATTTGGAGATTTGGCCACCAAATTGGGCCAAATCTCCTCCTAATCAAATCAGTACCTGCGGCTTCACACAGCCCTAATATATACTAAGAAACCTAATAATCTATTTATCCTCTTATTTTCTATTTTCTCTCCACTTTCTCCAACACTTAATTTAGATTCTGCCTCCTACATATTTTTTGAGCTTGAAAATGTAGTAGTTTTGTAAGTGTTGTAGTAATTACTGTTCAGGCTAATTAAGGGAAAAACAAAACCTTACCAAATCATTCCATAAAATGTAACCCCTCCCCCCACAATGTCAAAATAAAATGTGTGAGAAACTGAATGGAGAAGGAAAACGGTACACAAATTTTATTCTCTGATCAGCACTTCTGCCATTCAGGACTTCCTGAGTGGTAAAACAGTTCAGCCACCCATGCAGTCAAGTCAGAGGGCAGAAAATTTTTATATTACTCAGATTTCCTCAAGGGAATGACCACAGCATGACCTCTTTGCATTCTGCAAAACACTGTGACTCAGAGATGTTATGATATTGCCATTTTAAAAAGCTTGTACAGAGAACATTCAGGCTTTCCTTTGTGACACTGAGCAAAGACTTTTCCTCTCCAGGTGTGTGACAGCATCTTCAGCAATCTAAGGTCAGTCTTGCACCCCACACCTTAACATTTGATTACTTAAAAACAGCATCACCTTAGGGTTCTAGCTGGCAAAGGCGTACACAACTATTTTAAGTTCATTGCCTTTGGACACTGAGGCTAATGAGTCACTTTCACTCGCTGGAGTTATCCCTTCTGTTTGTAGTAACATTTTTGTGAGTCTTTTAAATTAGTCTGGAACACATTCCTATGAGTTTTGCAAAGTAGTAACATTTTCTTGTTTAGAAAACTGGAGGGCATAGACATATTAAAGAAAGAAAACAAACAAGAAGTTGTGTGGGTAACCATTTAGAATTACTTACTTGAGTAAATGTATTTACATAGGGTATGTCTACATGTGCATTTAAATGCACCTAAATTTAATGTGCATTAGCTTAATATGCATTAGCTTAAGTGGCTTTAGGGAGGCATCTACATGTGCAGGCCTTAAGGTGCATTACTAAAGTTAGTCCCAAGTCAGTCCACACATACAGCATTAATGTGCTTTAACGTGTCTGCATGTGCAAAGATTCATAGATTGTAAAGCTGGAAGGGACCTTGGAAGATCATCAGGTCCAGCCCCCTGCACCAAGCAGGAAAGATAACTGGGGGTCAGGTGACCCCAGCAATGTTCGTTAATGTGCTTTAACTATTTGCGCCTAAATCTGATACCTACATTTGACACCTACCCTAACTGACCCTGGATGAAACAAAGATAAAACTGAAGTCATTTTGTGACACTTGAATCACTACAGGATCATACAGATGTGACAGTGACAGTGTAACAGCTTATATTAGGATCCTTTAATAGCAACACAATTGTTATGCCTGTCTATGCCCTTAGTATTAAAAAGTATGCTCTCTTAAGCAGAGCTAAAGAGATGGAATGTCTTAAATTTCATTGTGACAGAAACCAGGAACTGTGAAATAAAATAAATGTTTAACACCATCCCAGTGAACTCCATTCTACTTCTATCTATTCTTAATATTTTGTTAGCTATACGTATCAAGGAAAACATGCAGAAATATACAGGAGAAGCCTTTTCTTTTAAAATGTAACATACAAGCAACATCTAAGTTAAGGAATTTTTCTCAAGCTGTAAGAAACAGGACAGTTAATATAGCTTTTCCAGACTGATACCTTATAAAAAAATATGGTTAGAAGAAGTTTGAGTAACTGGTCATGCTGACAATAAAATATGTGAATAAAGACCAGCTAGAGTTTACTTAACCTGAAGGAAGAATAATTTTATCATACCATCAATCTATGGCTGTTTTCATGAGGATTTTGATGCAAAGAATTGGGGCAGGGGGAGAAAGAACAACAGGGACTTCACATTATGACAAAGCAAGTCGTTGGGCATATCTACATGAGCTGCTAACTGCGCAGTAGCCTAATTCTACTATGCAGTAGCACGTAGGGCAAAAACCTTGCTAATACGCTACTGCACAGTTGTATTAAGCTACTGCACAGTTAGCATCACTAAAAGGCCATGTGCCAGTGCTACTGCAGAGTTACATCAGTTACTGCACATTGATTTAGTACTTGGTTATGCAAATACTAAACAATGCACAGTATCTAAGGTGCAGTAATGAACATGTAGACATGCCCAATGAAGAGGGGTGATGGCTGAGCAGACCCTTATGCTACACTGGCTATTAGTACTGGTCAGATGTGAGATGGAACTATGCCCCTCAAAAGTACAAAGCATAAAGGGAATGTGAGTGGAGTTGTGCATTCAACCACAGTTCTGTCCCTGAACTCCCATGCCGCTTCTACTGTTTATCTCAGTTCCTTCTCAAGAATGGAGGGGCAACATGAAAGACAAAACTTCCCTGCTTTCCAAAGTTTTCCCCTTGAGACACTGTCATTTTGGTAAGTAGGACTAGCTCTTTTCCAACTAATGTAAAGATTAAGACAAAGCAAGAAAATTCACTATGCTGTGCCACTGAAACTGGGTGGCCTTTTCATAGGTACTCTGAGCTACTTACCACAGCTTCCCTCAAGACCACATCTTAGATGTAAATACAACCCAAAAACTTCCCCAGGAAGTTCCCCTAGAATAGGGGTGGGCAAAATATGGCCCACGGGCCGAATCCAGCCCACCAGGCCATTATATCCCCCTAAAAAATTTAGACAATTATCATCATCTGCCCCTGGCTGCCTGTCAAAGATGATAAGGCACCAGTGGCAGAAGGACCCAGAGGGAGCCAGTGGAAGGACTCAGTAGCTGCAGCAGTAAGGCCCACCTGGCCCCACCCCCAGCCCCCAACCAGAAGCCAGTACCTAGAAGAGGCCTCTGGCCTAGCACCCTGTGGCTGTTCCCCACCTCCGTCCAGGAAACTCAGCTAAGAATGTCAGGGTGGAGAGGAAGGCAGGGGAGGAGCACAGGTGATCACCTCAGTCCTCAGGGCTGGGCCATGCCAGGCCAGCTTCTGCTGAGTCCTGAGGTCTGACACTGCAGCCAGGAACCATGTGGTGCTGGAGCAACCGGGGGTGGGTGGGGGCTGGGGGAGAAGCTGCAGTGGTGGGCAGGAAAGTGGGGAAATGGTAGCAGCAGGCGGCAGGGTGAGTGGCAATAAGCAGGTGGGCAGGCATAAGTGTGGCAACAGCTGGGCAGAAGTGTGGGGCCCGCACTGGTGCCCCAGGGCCAGGGCTGGTAGGGAACCAGAGCAGAGCAGCAGAAGCATGGGGCCTGGGCTGGCAAGGGCTCTATGGAGCCAGGCCAGCTCCCCACTCTCCCTGCTGGTGCAGCACAAGCCCCTGCCAGCCTGGGCCCTGTGCTCCTACCACCCCACTCTGGGTCCCTACCAGCACTGGCCCCAGAACACTAGTGCAGGCCCCATGCTCCAGCCTAGCTCTTACCATGCTCATGCCTGCCTACACACTTGTTGCCATTTGCCCCCGGACCTGTAGCCACTATTTCCCCACTTTCCTGCTTGCCGCCCCTGCTTCTCCCTGCGCACTCATCCACTGGCCGCTCCAACATCACATGGTTCCTGGCTCCATCGACAAACCTCAGGACTCAGCAGGAGCAGGCCCAGCCCCTGCAATTCTTGGCTGGCTCCATGGTGTGCTGCCCAGGCCAAGCCACCTCCTGCTGTGTCCTGCGGTAAAAGCTGTGCAGCTAGGACATGGTGCTGGAGCAGCAAGCAGGGGAGTGAGGGAGACAGAGAAGCCAGGAGCAAGATGTGTGTGTGTGTGTGTGTGTGTGTGCGCGCGCGCGCAATGAGGGAGGGATGGAGAGAAAGAGAGAGAGAACGCTCATAGGGCAAGTCCCACATGCACACCCCACCATACACACCTACCCACATGCCCCCTTGCACTACCATACACAGACCCCCATACCCACAACCCCTCACATACCCCAGCCACCCTTCCCCTCACACACCATAACCCTCCACAACCACCCTTCCCCCCACGCTCATATCCCCCTACAAACCTCATACCCACCACACCCCACATATCCACACACACACCCACATGATCCCTCACCCTACATCAGGGGCGGGCAATTATTTTAGGAGGAGGGCTGCTTACTGAGTTTTGGCAAGTCATCAAGGGCCGCATGACAAGCAGCCAGGGGCACAGAAATATTAATTTTCTAAATCTTTTAGGGGCACCACAGGCCAGATAGAATGGCTTGGTGGGCTGCATCTGGCCTGCGGGATACATTTTGCCCACCCTTGCCCTACATACACACCCACACCCATCCGCTCCCCCTAAACCCCTCTACACACCCACACCCTACCCCAAACTCCATATATCCACACACCCACAGCTCCCCACAAACATATACCCTCCCATCCATACCCCGCCACCCAACAATATACAAGAGTAAGACTTCATTTTAAGCTATTGTACTAACACCTCTCTATACATAGACACATGTAAATCAGGACAAACATATTTTTTGAAATCAAATTAATGAATGTTGTAAATGTTTGATTTTTAGAATATAATTTAGTATTTTTCTGGTTCTAAGATGGCAAACCTTGCTGAAAGGAGTACTTCCAGGGGCAAAGGGAGGGACTTCTGGTGGCAAAGATCAGGGTTTAGGAGGCAGGACTTCTAATCTCAAGATGGTGACCAGGGGCGGGGCACCTGTAAAGGAGCGGGGCTACCCATGTGGCCTTGAACAACTTGCAGAGTTGGTAAGCAGCCCTCCAGTGGAAATAATTGCCCTCTTCTGCCCTAGAAGTTTATGGGTTATGTTTTTTAAAGATATCTTAGAAAACAAGAAATATTACAAAACACTGCATAAAATGGCTTTTAACATCTACCTAAAACCCAGAGAAGAGACAAGAGTCAAGTGTAAATATTAAGCACGATATGCTGGGAATTGGCCATTAGAGATAAAATTCCTAAATATTTACCCCTCACTTAGCAATAAATCAACCCATGTAGCCTGGGATTATAGCATGTATTCTATACCATGGGATATTATCTAGTAGTTTTACTGCAGAAGGAGAAGTCAAGACTTCTAGATTCTATCCGTGGTTCTGTCATAGGGTGCTTGAGGCTAAGAACAGTGAAGTTAGTAAATGTTTAGGATACTACTCAGCACCTCTTGCAGTTGTCAGTGATTTGCACTTGGGTTAAATCCTAGTTCTCCTTCCATACCTAAGTGCCACTTACGTTGCCACATAACTGCAATTATGGGTATGTATGCACAGGTTAGATTCTATATATCTATGCTCACTCTGCCCCAGTGAAGCAGCTGTTTATCCATTTTATCCAATGAATATTAAAAGCAAGGTGCATAAAAGCCACTGAGACAGGACCAGGGCAGCTGCACCTCATTGAGCCAGCCTCTTTTGGTCATGTTTGTCTCCTCCTGGCCCTATGTATCTTTCCTTCCTGAGTTCATGAGGCCAGCTTCAAAAGGAGGCATAGAGATTACTCTGGATAGTACCTAGCCCATGGCTAAAGAATTGTACTGGAATGCAGGAGATAAGGGCTCAAATTTCCTTCAGGTGATGGGTGCCTAAAACAGATCTCTTGCTCCCTGTTCACATGTCCTAGCTGCTATGCAGTTAGGTTAAAGGGTGGAAGCATTAGTGTCCTCAGTCATTTTATTTCCATCCAATACATGCATGCCTAGGTGATCCTAAAAACGGGAAAAGAATCCTAACTGTGCATAAATGTCAAAAAGTGCAATTACACAGTTAGTTACCTGCCACTTAGGGACATCAAAATGAAATAGGATTTAGGAGCTTCTGCCTATTAGGACATCAGTCCTCCACTCCAAGTGCAGTTAAATCTAGGTTTCTAAAGTTAGGTAATGAAATGTGTAATTCAGATACCTCGATATACTGCCTTGATTTTCATCAGAATCTAAACAGAATGAATTTGTGCTTCACTTCCTCTATCAATTCAGACAAAAGATACTTGGGGTTTCAAAGCCACATTGTAAGGACTAATGTTCATACAATTAGAAATGCAGCTATGCTAGCAAAGTGGCCGTCAAGAATGACGGGAGGGCAGCAGGGACAGAGTGCAACCACTCATCACCCCACACAGCTGCCGCTTTGCATCCAGCCATGCGCAACCCCTCCCCCCCCGCACCTCAGACACCCACCCAGGCACACGCCACACCCACCCAGACACACACACACAGAGCCATGTGCCACATGCCACACATGCCCAGCCAGCCACACGCCACACCCACCCATCCAGCCACACCCACTCCCACACACCCACCCACACACACACACCCACTATGGTGGCCAGAACCAGAGGGGTTACTATCATAAGCAATAAATATATGCTCTTGGAGACATCCAGGCAATTGTCTAGTAGTTAAGATTAGCTAATGCAAAGCTTGCAAGTTTGCAACCCGCAAGTGGAATTTGGGTGTCACAATTTAACCAAAGTGTTGAATCTAACTGTTTGCACTGATCATGGACCCCCAAAATAAGCAAACTACAAGATTATCTGATCTAACAGGTTTTTTGAAGGTCAGCCATAACAGGATCTGACCACCTAATATAATTAGCACATTCCAAGGAATCTAAGAAATAAAAAATCCAGGGGTTGAGCTTTGGGCAGGTAATGCTAATTTCAGACCTCAAAGTAATGTGGTATAATTTGCTTATTGAGTGAACCCAAGTTCGGGCAGTAACCTTTCATGATAATTTCTAACACCTTTTGATCCTATATGGTAACAGCTATAGGGGGGCAAGATTGTGAGTGGCTCTAAAGCCAACAGATTAGCATAAGATAAGGTATAAAGGAATGTGCATGTCAAGTGACCAGTTAGAAGGACAGGACAGAAGAACCATAGTTGTACCAAGCCTGGACCCCGGACTCCCAGTGGGAGTGAGGACTGGATCCTGCCCAAGGGACCTCCCGGTGACCCCTTGGACAGCATTGATCGGGGACACCTGACTTTGCTAGAACAACTTGGCACGCACCTGGCATAGAGGGACTGCCATAAGTTGCCAACCCCATGTGGGAACTCTTTGTCATTTTGTCTATCTGTTGTTATTATTTACTATTAGCTCTTTATTACTGTACTATTTGTTTGTCGCATTAATCTTTCTGTTAACTGTTGTAGGCTAAGCTGTAAGTAAATTTGTCTTTACTTCACTTCTGACTCGCCTCCTCGATCCCGAACCCAGCAGCCTAACGCCTGATACACTCACAGCGCCTAGCCAGCCTGTGACAGCCCACCCAGCCAGACACCACACACACACCCAGCCACCCAGCCAGACACCACACATGCACACCCAGCTACACACACCCAGCCACACACATACCCACACACCCACCCAGCCACAAACACTCTCACACACCCACCCACCCAGACACACACACACACACCCTCCCACCAAGCCACACACCCGGCCAGACACCACACACACACACAGCCAGACACCACACCCCCCCCAGCCACCCACACATGCCACACCCCCACCAAGCCACACGCCATGCAAACACACCCACCTACATACCACACACACACACACACACACACACACACACACACACACACACACACTCAGCACCCCCCTGCTTACTCTCCTCATGGCACCCTATGGCCATATGCCCCACCCCCCCACACTGGGAGTACCTGCTGTCACAACCCAAGGGTGTGATTTTGTTTGTGTGCGCTTCGGCACTGCTAAATTATTTCCCGCCACTCGGAGCTTTCTTTGCAGGATGCA
>NW_005842698.1:432744-457014 GCF_000455745.1 Alligator sinensis
CCCCCGACCCGTGTGCCGGGGCTGCTGGCCACAGCCCGCCGCGTGCCCCCGAGAACCTCGGACCGCTCCCGGCCAGCACACCTGCCAGCTGTGGGAAGTGGGGTGCACAGGGGTGGCGCATTCTAGGAAGGGTGCACATGAGGCACTGGCAGCACCCACTGCCTGTAGCATGTGGGGTGGGGCGCACCCCCCTCCCACATCCTGCACAGCACCCTGTGGCCATGTGTCACACCCCCTACACACGGGGAGTGCTGGCTGGCTGCAGGCCGCGGAGGGGCCATGGCATGGGGGGTGGGTCCATGGTCTGAGGCAGCCCCAAGGGGAGCAGGAAGGGGAGCGTGGGCAGCACCCTCTGGCTGCAAGACGTGGCTACAGGGCAGGGCATACCCCTCACCCCTGCTCCCCATGCAGCATGCTGTGCCTGCACGCCATGCCTGTCCCATGTTTTGGTGTTCCTGGTGTGTGTGTGTGGGGGGGGTGTTGCATAGGGGGGCCATGGCCACAGGGTGCCATGCAGGGAGCAGTCAGGGGGACACGCCCTGCCCTGTGGCTGTGTTGCATTCAGTGGGTGCTCCCCGCACCCTCCCTGCCCACTCCTTTCACAGTACCCTGCAGTGAGCACCATGCCCTCCCCACCCCCGTTGCAAGCCACGCTCCCATAGCAGCAAGCCACGCCCCCGTATGGCTGGTCCCCTCAGCGAGGATCACAGCCTGGCTCACCCCCTCATCCCCTACATCTGCCACTGCCTATCTGTCTGTCTGTCCTAAGGCTCTGGGCCAGGCATGTGCAGTTGGCCCAGAGCATTACGGACAGATAGACAAAAGTGGTAAGGCTTTTATTATATTAAAATATTTAATATAGCATTTTTGATACAAACTAAAATCGGAAGAAAAATAATATATTCCTTTTCTAGCTAGCATTGTAATGTAAAGATGAAATTAGATGTCCAGAAACTACTATTTTTCACTTCCTGAGAAAAGAATAGTAGATTCCACTGCATTCTGTTGAATCTATGACCACTTGAACCATTCATTGCAAATAGTATTTATTGCTAATTATTTGGCCTTTTTTGCTATTCATGAATCATTCTGGAAACAATCCTGATTTCTCCAAAAACATTTATTATTTGTAATTATTCGCTGACTAGTTTTCTGTGAACAGATTTCAGTCTATTTGTTTTTCTCAAATTGTTAGTGTCATCTATGCACTGTTTGAAGTGTCTCACTGGTCAACCAAATCATATAGTATTGTTTCTGCTTCCTGATTGGATGAATGAAACTCATAAACACAAGGGTGATAAATAGCAAATGATGAATAGCAAACAGCATATAACAAATGTGGAATCCTCTGGAATTTCAGACAGGAAATACGTAATTCATACTACTTCTAGAACTTAAACATTTTCCCATGTATCTGGCAGCCTCTGGAACATCCAAAAACAAAAAAATAATACAAATGACCAAACACCAACAAACAGTACTCCCCATTCTGGTTTCCCAAAATAGTTAAGAATCATTGTTTGCACTATTCAACAAACTGTGTATTGATTATGTATTTGTTTGAGTATGAGGGGTGATGTGATTAATATTACTCCAATTCTCCAAATGAGTTGTGTAAACTTATACATATATTAACTTAATGCACAATATTTTTTATCACTGATAAACATGTAATTTAGGTAAGGACAGAGAATCTGCTTTCAAATGAGTTCTGAAGATCTGGAGTTGATGACATTTAAGAAAACTGTTCTGGATTGCAGGAACTAGAAGTAAGCTCTTCCACTAAGAATCTATATTTCATTTGTACTTGGGTTTATGTTTCTCTTTTTTTTAGAAGGTTGCTGGATATTTCTGCTTTAGGTTGCCATGCATTTCTTTTGAAATGTACAGTTACATATGCACCCCCTGACAGGTTAGGATTTAGTAAATAGTATTATTACTACTGCCATCATTAGTGATTGTGTCCAGACAATGAAAGCTAGAGTTAAATAAAGCTAAGTGGCATTTAGACAGGGGAATGTTATCTGGTAGTAACGGTATGAATCCATGAGCTTCTAACAGCAACTATCTTTGATCACGGATGAGCTACTCAGACTGTCATGTGAGTAATATTTGCTTAACTGCCTGATATGGAAAATGTGAGGCTTAATTAAAGGCTTTAAAGTGCTTTGAGATCATCTAAATGTAAAATGTTATTGTTACTATTTACAGGCTGCATCAACACAAGATACTAGTGCGCAGTAGCAATGAGGTACTGCACAGTAGCTCGTTGCTACTGTACAATACCATTGGGGAGCACTAACCATGATGCAATGTTACTGCACAGTAGCTCATTGCTATTGTGCAGTAGTGTCAGAAAAAAATGTACAGGGATGCTACTGTGCAGTAATGCCTGTTACTCTGCAGTCATTTAGTACCTGGTTATGCAAGGACTAAATGACTGCGCAGTAACAACTGCGCAGTCTGCTGCTCATGTAGAAGCAATCACTGAGTAATTTGAGATCTTCAGCTGAAAGTCTTTTGTAATTGCAAGCTATTAATATTGTCTCCCCTTTCATCTCAGTAGGTAGCCAGTATTTAGGGATTTACTGGTTTGTTTCTATGAGAAGAAATTGCTGTATATTCTTTTATGCAATCCTATTTACAGAGAATTCCAACAAAATCTTGCTTATCTGATCTCATTAAAAGCAAACAGCAGCAGGCTCAGAGATCTCTAAGCTGTCCTTTCTACTCAGGTCAAGGCAAAAGGAACACACATGCTCTCTCTGTTTTTTCTTGAGAGCCATGCTCATGACATCTCTGTCTGCTGGCTTTTTTCTCACTCTGTCTGCTCCAGCACCTACACACAGCTTGCCAAACTATTCTTTGGTCCTTATGTTTGTACTCAAGGAACCACTCAACCCACATGGCATAGCTTCTGATCAGGCTTAATTTACCATGTGGTCCACTATAGGGCTGTACAAAGATTCGGGTGGTGATTTGATTCGGCCCGATTTGGTGGCCGAATCTCCAAATCTGAATCAAATCAAATCAGGGGTCCAATTTAAAGCTCTGAATCGATTCAAAGCTCTCTGAATCTTCAGAAAAGATTCAGACCACTTTGGTGATTCGGGCAGTACCCAGTGGCGGCAGCAGGGAGCTGCAACTGACTTTGAGCTGATAAGTACTAGGGGTGAAGGAAGGAGGGGAGGGACCATAGGGGGACCCTTGCCAGCCTCCCCAACCCCCCCCCGCCCACAGCTGCCCCCCCACACCACAGCTCCCTATGCTTTATCTGCCACAAGGCCCCCAACTCCCCCACACTCCCCCAGCACCCCCATGGGTGCCCCAGCTGGGCCAGCTCCAGCCCTCTAAGAAAAAAAAACCTGAGTCAAGCCCCGGGACTCACCGCTCCTGGTGCAGCCTTGGGTCTTTGTGGGGCTCATGCAAAAAAACCCTCCACATGGCGTGGGGCAATGGGAGGCAGCAGGGATCGCCCCCCACCAGCAGGAGCAGTGAGTTTGGGTTTTTTTGTGTCTTTTTTTTTCGCCAGGGCCAGAGTTGGCCCGGGCAAGGCACCCATGGGGGGCTGGGGGAGCAAGGGTAGATGTGGGGGGCTCTTGGAGAGCCCCCCATGCAGCATAAGGCAGTGGGGGGCAGCGGGGATTGCCCCCCCGCCTGGAAGCACCCGCTGAGTTGAGGCTTTTTTTCCCCAAAGGGCTGGAAGCTGGGGCAGGTGGGGCAGCCATTTTTGGGCTGGGAGAGCAGGTTGGGGATGGGCCTGGCCTGGCTGATTTGGAGGTTTGTCTGCTGCCAAATCTCCGAATCAGATTTGGCCGAATCGAATCAGGACAGTGATTCAAATCACCAAATCGAATCACTGTCCCCCGAATCATCCGAATCTGAAGTGAATACTAGCCGCTTCACACAGGCCTAGTCCACTGCTTTGGGCGATGGCCTCAGTTGTTTCCAGGTATCTCACTATACGAAGTGGCTTAATTATTCCTTCCATTAAGCCTGGAAGATGGTTGCTTAGCACATCCACTGGCTTTAACCAGATCTGTGATTATCTATAGATGAAATAGCTTAATAATGGCCATTAACATCTGTTAGCATGACAATATTATTATTCCCTGCCCTTGGCATATGGGCCAGCTACTAATGGGGCACACATCCAATTATCTCCAGTAAAGATTTAACTTAAAGCAATAAAGATAATGCAATTTAGTGCACTTTGGAGCCATGTTTATCACTCGTGAAATACTGAATTATAATTATTAAATCAGTGTTAAACACAGAGCCAATGGTGCAGACATTTGTTGAAACTGTTCTTAGTTTGAGTGGCAGTTTTACCTTGGAGCCTTGATAGACCAATACCTTAGATTAACATAACCAAAATACTGTGGCCATTGCAATAGCTGTATCACTCCCATTTCATTCACATAACACATTTCCTTGGACTTCTTGCTTCTACTACAACAAAAGTGTTGTATTTGTTGTAGGCATACAATTATTACAATACTAAATTGGTCCCAGTTTTTCAAATAGATTGCACAGAGTGCTGGATTCCTTTGAGGCTTCTGTTCCTTCCCCTCTTTCTAAACAAGATTTTTTGAGGGTGCTGATTTTCTAAGTGAACCAACACACAAACACAAGGTAGGATTCATCAATACTTGCACTGCAACTTCAGGAATTTAATCACATGGGATAGGCCCACTGGGGCAGATTTCAAAACTGAATTTCTTATCATTTCCTGAGGCTAGATTCAAATCCCCTGGACTGCTGACATCCAAAAAGGCACTGCACAAAATCCAGAAAGGACCTTTGAGTGGCTTCAGAAGCTCAGTCTATTTTACTTACCAAATGGAAAACTAGAGCATTGACTTGACTGTGTTTTATAAAGATAAGCTACCCAGCATAGTTACCATGATCAAGCTATGAACCTGTTAGCTCATATACTGGAGTCTGCATGGTGCGAGGCAGCACTGTGCAGGTCTATCCAAGCCTCTGCATAGGGTAGCTTTGAACCAGTATTATGATGAACCTGCACCCAGTATAATAAACCCAGTTTCCCAGCACAGCCGATTCACTGATGGCTAAGCTATCCTAGGCTGGTGTTCATTTACTGTGGGATAAGAGCATGCAGATGAGATGTTATTAGGGACCTGATATGCCATAAACCCCCACCCTTCTTTACCTCATGGTAACTTATCCATGCCTTAAAAGAAAATGAGCTATATTGATTAGATTAAATGGAGTTACAATAAGGCTGAATTGGGCCCACTATACTTTACAGTTCATTTTAGATGCTTTTTTCTATAGCATATTTTCCATGCCAACATCTGAAAGCCAGTAACAATGATGTTATTTGGCTGGAAAATAAAGACATGTCACTAGGTGCTATTGAAATGCATTGGATTCAATAAGCTTGTGGGAGGGACAGAATGGTGAATGGTCACATTGCTTTATAATTGGCATGAACTGTATGCTGCCATTGTTTGGTCATGAGACAGAAATTCTTGCACCACAGGTACCAGAGGGAAAGCCAATTTAAAAAAAAAATACAAATTCTGTCACTAATTCTAAATGAATATAAACGTTTTTTCAATTCCACTCACTAAGGTACTTAGTGGCATTAAATTTGATCTAGAACTAGCTTGGGGATAATCTGATAAAGTAAAATTCACTCATCTCGTAAACATTTGCATGTTATTTATTCATATCGTTTACATGTGTTTGCCTTGATAACGTGCATGTATACAAAACAGCTGTCAACAGCTACCAAAATCTGCTTGCTCATTGTCTTTTGCTGGAAGCTGAATAAGCAACTGCCCAGACCCCCCAAAATAAGCTCAGTTCACTCATCCTAATTAGAAACTAAATTTAGGCTGGTGCCACTAACAAGAAACAATGCCCAATACAGCTAGAGAAATGGTATTTGAGGATGTTTTAAAGGGAGAGAGCCACCAAATGAATATTGAGAGATTCCACAATTTGGAATTGGCTTCCCTCAGACAGATTCAAGAAAATATGGCTTATATTACGTGTGTAGACAAGCTAGGCTTAGATCTCTAAGTTTGTAAGAAACGGAGAGAAATATCCTATGAGTCAACTTTCCTGCTCCAGTCTTAGTTATCAAAACTTACAAGAACAGCCCTACTTACATTATTTCAGCATATGTGCTTTTGATCTTGGCCAGAAACTGGAAGTGATAAAATACTTCAGACCTTAAATACCATTTGATTCAAATGTGGATAAAGGTTTAAGGTGGATTCTTCCTATCTGTAAACTGAACATAAGTATGCCATGGCATACAATCATCTGTACTTTCTTCAGTCTATGAAAAGATTTTCCTTTTAATAATATTTTCTTTTAATGGGTGTACATGGTTTTTACACTTGTATGTCTTAATTCACTAAAACAAGGGGTGCTCAACCTTCAGCCCGCTGGCCAAATGCAGCCTGCAGAGCCATGGCATCTGACCTGTGGTGCTCCCCATGGGTCAGGAGACTTGGCAGCGGGGGAGTGGTGGCAATTTATAAGGCCACCCAAGTGTCCAACTCCCAAAATCCCAGGCAGTGGGCCAGAACTGGGCCATGCTCCCTTCTTTCCATAAGGCCCGGTTGGGACTGGGCCAAATCTTGTCCTCCCCGACAGCTTGATCCGTGTGGAGCCACACTCCTCCCCGCTCATGGCTGGATCAGGGTTGGACCATGCCCTCTTCCCCCAGTGGGGCCAGGTTGGGGCCAAGTCAAGGCTCTGCTCCCCTACCTCCATAGGGTTGGGTCAAGCCCTCTTCCCCTGTGGGGCCAGGTTGGGGCTGGGCTGCCCCCTGCCCTCCTCTGTGCAGCTGGATGGGCCCCTGCTATACCCACCACATTGGGATCACCAGCTGGATCCAGCTGGATCCTACCCATCTGGCCCATCAGGGAAAAAGGTTGAGCACCACTGCACTAAAAAGATCCAAGTGGTTTTACTGAGATTTGGTCAAACATTTTAATCAAAACAGGCTTTTTGGAAAATAAATATTTCAGTATAACATCTTTTTTTATTAAATCATTGGAAATATGACAAAAATAATCCCATGGATATTGGCAGACAAGGTTGTTTGGGTGAATCTGATATTAGACCAACTTAAATAGTTGGAAACATTTTTGCAGCAAGTTTTTGGATTTAGAAACCCTTTGTCAGGCTGAAGAAGTCTCTGCAAAGATGAAGGGTTTTTAAACCTGAATGCTTGTTAAAATTTTTTTCCAACTATTTAAGTTGGTCTAATAAAAGATATCAGATTCACCCAAACAACCTTGTTTGCCTATGTCCTTAGACCAACATGGCTACAAACTACACGCCAGTACCATGGATATTGATAATTTTTAAAAATTTCAATATGGAAAAATTGCAAATTTTCCACAGAATTTGAAAACTTCATTTTGAATGTTATATTTTTCATTTATATTTGTTTCACATTATTTTATGCATTATAGTTTCATAGTTGGTAGGGTTGGAAGGGACCTGAGCAGATCATCAAGTCCGACCCCCTGCCATGGCAGGAAAAAGTACTGGGGTCAAACGACCCCAGCAAGGTGTTCATCTAAACTCCTCTTAGAGACCCCCAGGGTAGGAGCCAGCACCACTTTGCTTGGAAATTGGTTCCAGATCCTAGCTGCCCTGACTGTGAAGTAGCGCCTCCTGATGTCTAGTCTGAATCTACCCTCTGCCAGCTTGTGACCTTTATTTCTTGTCACTCCTGGTAGTGCTCGGGGGAACAGGGACCCCCCCCAGTGCCTGCTGGCCCCTTCTGACTAGTTTGTAACAGGCCAGTAGATCCCCCCTCAGCCTTCTCTTGTGGAGGCTTAACAGGTTCAGGTCCCTTAGCCTCTCCTCATACGGCCTGCTCTGCTGGCCCCTGATCACGTGAGTGGCCCTCCTCTGGACGCACTCCAAGTTGTCCACATCCCTCCTGAAGTGTAGCACCCAGAACTGGACGCAGTACTCCAACTGTGGCCTGACCAGTGCCGCAGAGAGGGGGAGGATCACCTCCTTGGACCTGCTCGAGATGCATCTGCGGATGCATGACAAGGTGTGGTTGGCCTTCCTGACCGTGTCCCCACACTGTCGGCCCATGTTCATTTTGGCATCAATAATGATTCCAAGATCCTTTTCTGCCTCTGCACTGATGAGAAGGGAGTTCCCTAGCCTGTAGGTATGCTGCTGGTTCTTCCTCCCCAGGTGCAGTACCCTGCACTTGTCAGTGTTGAACCCCATCCTGTTCTCATCCGCCAACCTCCAGGTCAAAAATGACCCATCCACCACCACTCTCTGGGTGCGGCCCTCCAGCCAGTTAGTGACCCATTTGATCGTGTAGGTATTGACGCCACAGTCCCCTAGTTTTTAAATGAGAATGGGGTGAGAGACAGTGTCGAAGGCCTTCCTGAAGTCCAGAAAGACTACATCTACTGCTACCCCTGCGTCTAAGGATTTTGTGACCTGGTCATAGAAGGCCACCAGGTTGGTCTGACAGGGCCTGCCTCTAATGAACCCATGTTGGTTGCCCCTAAGCATAACTTCCCCTGCTGGCCCCTCGTGGACATGCACCAGGATAATTCTCTCAAAAAGCTTACCCAGGATCGAGGTAAGACTAACTGGCCTATAGTTTCCTGGGTCCTCCTTCCTCCCTTTTTTGAAAATGGGAACCACATTGGCCCTTTTCCAGTCCTCTGGCACCACACCAGAGCACCATGAGTGCTCATAAAGTCGTGCCAGGGGTCCCGCAATGACCTCTGCTAATTCCCACAGCACTCTGGGGTGGAGATTGTCAGGACCAGCTGATTTAAATATGTCCAGCCCCTCCAGAAGTTCCCTGACTAGATCCTCACTGATCCTAGGCCTGGGTGCCTCTCCCCTGGGGCCTGACGGGGTCCCAGTGGGCAGGCTGATCCGGTCCCTGCTCAGGAAAATGGAGGCAAAGAAATTAGTAGTAGCAGTGTATAATTATGATGTGACATGTAATTATTAAAATATTTTATTTTATTTTTAAAAAATCATACACAGCTGCTCTTTGCTCCAATTGAAATATTTTCTTTTCTAGACCACAGTGTTTCCTATATGTGTTTCAATTAAACAATTTGACATACTTTTGCTTTACTATATAACACGTGTACAGGAGACGCTTTGATCAAGAAAATAAGACATATGATGTACAGGTTCTGCTGCTTTCAATTTTTCAAACAAATTTTTACAATTCCAAAACAAAGATTTTAGAAATTCCATTTTTTTCAGGAAATTTTTCAGGAATTTAAAGAATATTGTTCTTGTGCCAATTTGGAATAAAAAAATAAATGCCTGAAAAATGGAAAATTCAAGTTTAAGTCACCCCTGGTTATAGTAGCCACTGTTTTTATTAGCATCAGTGGTCATTAGTCAAAAGAATGCCACTAGATCAAACAAGAATACATCCCTACCATTCTTTATGTAAAATTAAATGGAACAAATTTGTAGAAGGCAAAATATTTCACCACCAACTCATAAATAAAAGGAGACTAAAGAGTGATGACCAAGGACAACATCACATGGGACACTTTGTATGTGTTAAATGCACATAAAATGCAAGCATCTGTACTACACATTCAAGCAGTAAAACATGTGCTAACTACAGTCATATAGCAAACTTATGCCTGTTCAGGTAAGGAGTATCTCCAGATAGTATTAAATAATATGTGTTCATGTACCATTGGTTCTGCTCCATGGAGAAATTATGTGCAATTTGTGGTCCTCCAGCATCCTTCTTGTGTCTTTGTCATAAACTAGATGTTTTTCCAGAACTGTTCACAAATGATGGCTTTTTCTGTTGCTGCAGCAAGGTCCTGCTTTGTACAGGTCTCACCAAGGAGTTGGCAACTGAATAAGTGCTCCATAGTCTGCACTTTACTGCACTTCCAAATCATCAGAGCCAGAAATCTCTTGATGAACACAGGGTGCCAAAACTCAATGTCCTGGTGCTGGAGCGGGGGAGCAGCTCAGTGCAAAAGTCCATCAGTGTGCCACAGGACATGCTAAAGTTTCACTGTGACTGTATGCCATCCCAGGCTCTGAGCACAGATTTCTCCCACCGGTCTGAGATCAGCACGGTGCCCAGTAGCAATAAAGTGGCATCCAATACCAAGTACACAATACCTTGGCTTGCACAGCATCATGCTGTGCTTCCTAGAAGTGGGATAGCTTGATGTCCATGGCAGCATCACGGTTCTCACAGAATTGCCTCACCGGGGCCAGGAGCTCATGCTACCAAAGCAGAGCCTGTGGATTAGAGCAGGCAAGGATTTGCTTGGTTTCATCCCTAGTCATTTTCAGGAAGCCCATGGAGATTGGTCCTGGAATGGTCAGTCAAGGAGGGATTGGAACGTGTGTCCTCACCTGACCACAGCCAATTACCTTTTGTCTCTGCCTAGCTGTTTCTGGTCACTATCAGAAACATGGGAAAAGTTGGTCAAGCAGGGCATGCTGGGGAGACATGCTCACCAGTTCGCTAGCAAAGAAATGTGAACCATGCATGCAGGGTTCATAGTAAACATTACCATGTGAGTACTCAGAACACATGCTAACTTTAGTACCACATAGCATATATTAAATCTGCATAATGTTAAGTGTCCCATGTGACAAGGCCTGAACAGTTAAAAGTCTGTAATCTGACCTCCAATTTTTGGGTTTTGTTACTCCAACTAGCCGGTACAAATGTGGTACTTTTTACACCTCTTGTTACCTGACTCTGCTTGTAAAATGGAACCACTAGCTCCAGCAATTTGTTATGGGCACAAAATTGTCGGGAGAGTTCATTATAACTGTTGTAATTTTGCTTTTAAAAAAAAAAAAGGACAGCTGCAGAAACAGATTCCCTTTCTGAAATATCAGGCTCTGTCTCTCAGTAAATATATATATATATCAGTTGTCTTATCCTAAAAGCATGTGAGACCTATTGAGACTCAGAAATGAGAAAGTAAATATATATATCAATGAGAAAGTGTATGTGTGTGTATATATACATACATACATAAACACACACATATATATAAATGAGAAAAAATATATATTTACTTTCTCATTTCTAAGTCTCAATAGGCCTCACATGCTTTTAGGATAAGACAACTGAGAAGCAAAGCTAAATAGTTCTGTCACCCTAAGTATGCACAAGTATATCCATTTTATAAAATATTTAATAAAAAAGTTTGAATACATTTAAATATACTGTATTTAGGAAATGAGTACCTCATGCATCTGCCAGGGAAAAGAGCAGATTGGTCCCTCCTGTTCAAATGATTTATGTGATGTCTTTTTTTTAGGTTATATAACTTCAAATGTAATATGTGTTTTTTAAAGTAATCTAGCTCACTACTGACACTGGAATTACCAACAGCTTGAGTTAAATATGACATTTTACTTATGCATGAGGTTTAGGTTGAAAAATCTCATCACAAATAAACAGGATCAAAACATTTGGGGCTTATAACATCCTTGTCACATGAATGTGATATGTTCCGTTTACTAATTTATATATCTGATATTAAGATGATTAACAGCATGTCTCATTATTTGCTTGACCGATATAAAAAAAAAAAGGAAACATAGAGAAATAGAGGACATATCTGAACTACATCACCATTTCTGTGTTAGCTCAATTTATTCTCTCAGGGATGGTAATTAGCAATGTCTCCTATTAGCAGTATTATCAGCTCTCTCCCACGCTCCCTCAAGGATTGTCTCAGCCTCAAATCACAGTGCCCTAACTTGCAATGTTTTGTTCTTTTTAAACCGCTGCTGACATAAAAACTGATATAAAAAATACCCATTTTTTGTTTCCTGATTATGGTTATCAGATTCTTCAATAAGTTTAAATTTCTTGATGCCAGTACCTTCATTATCTACATCTTTTTTTACACATCAAGATTACATCAGAAAACCATTTACTTTATTCAGAAGAAAGTGTAACATATGCAGTTCAGAGTGCTCAGATATTATTGTTTTCTAAGTTCAATTTCAGATGCATTCTTACATGGCTGAGCATCATGTTCCAAGCCTGCGCTCATGTCATCATAAGTTTATGATGACATTTTGCACTGAGATTTTTGTTAACTCTGTAGCTGTCAAACAATATTTAAGAGGAAACACATTGATCACATCCCATTTAGATGACAGAAAAGAGACAATGTTGAAAAATTAACAACAACAACAAAAATCAGGTAAAATAATTACAGCTACTTTGCTCCTAAACAGCACAAGCTGGATGTCAACCAGTCAGTGCTTTATGGTTGCATATGATTTTACTGCGATTTAATTTCTAAGAGCTCTCCCCATCAGTGTATGTTCTACAGATGTAAATCAGTGCTAGTGATTTAAGCTTTGCTCAGGGCATTGTGTACAATTATAATATGGCTATAAATGCAGAAAAAATAAACATGAAAAAATGTTCAACGTGGCATACATAGGATCTGGCATATTAACTGATCAAATATAAATGAATGTGGATAAAAAACAGAACACACACAAAAATTCAGTCATCTGAGAAAGTATGAAACTAGTGGCTTGGAATATCTTTATCATTATTGCTCTATTCCACTCACAAAACAAAAGATACAGCTATAGCTGGGTTTTTTTAAAGCCACTCTTAGTAAAGAATTACATAAAAGCAACTGTAACATATATGAGAAGGTTAATGCAACATACAAAGATTTAGAGAAGAAAACATATGGCCAAAGCAAGGCTCTTCTAAAGATAAGTAGCATGAAAAGCCCCTTGCCAGGCTGCTATGTGTTTTTTCTTTCTGACCTCACCTTGTCCAGTTGGATGACTAAAAGCCTTACTTTGTTATTTACTGGCTTTTAAGCGTATGATTTTTGACAGACTTCATTATTCTTTAATAAGTTTCTTTTGTAGTGGAACTCACTCTTTAGGAAATTCAGTTAGGAAATTGAACTCAGTATTTCATCCAGAGTAGATTAATTTTGATTCACTTAAATACGTAAAGACATTCTGTTTAAAAGAAAAAAAAATCACTTGAAAGCAAGGATCTCTATATAGGATTTCTGAATGAAAAATCAAATTTCTTTTCTTTCCAAAAGTTTCCTGCTTAAGTTTATAATATCTCAAAGTAGGAGGTGCTTAAGGTTTCACATTGTAAGGGATGGGTCTTTACCAAATTCATTTACCAGTGGGAAAATCTACTTCTGTTTTTCTCAATGGTAAATACAAGGCCTGCTGTCCTTGTGGGTGGTGTGAGAGGACAGGAAGTGGGGTAGCCACAGGCACAGGCTCAGATCCCTGTCCTTGTACATACATGTGTGGGTGAGTGGGTGTGAGAAAAGACAGAGAGAATGGAGAGAGGGGAAAGCTGGGGTCCATTTCCCCGTACTAGCAAATGACTAATTCCCATCTACTTTAAGCCATTGGGTACGTCTACACAACACACTATTGCACAGTGGTTACTGCACATTTATTTAGTTCTTGTATAATCAAGTACTACACAAATGTGCAGTAACTGGAGCTACTGCACAGTAGCACTGGCAAATGGCTCTTAAGTGATGCTACTGTGCAGTAACCTAATAATACTGTGCAGTACCGTATTACTACTGCACAGTGTTGGTGCCGTGACTCACTACTGAGAAGTATTATCCAGCTACTGCACAGTCAGTGTCTCGTGTAGACATGCCCATTATGTATATTTGTGGCAGGAGATCTGTGGGTTTTCCCTTCACTTTATCAGGGTAAAGAACTTGAAAAACATATGAACCAATCTCTCAGAGTGAAACTGGATATGAGCCTTATAATTCAGAAGGATTTCTATTGCCCTGCACACTAAAATATGAGATTTTACAGTATGATACTGAGAGCACACACAAGAGAAACACAGGATTTTAAGACTCCAAGTCTCATCTACACTCCCTCTGTGCCACAGCCACAAATGCCTCTGTGAAATGTCCTGCCCATTTAAGCCTGCTCCTGCTCCTGCTCCAGCATCGAACTCTAGAACTAAGCAATGTAGCTGCACTCAGTACCTGCCACTAAACAGTCAGGACAGAAAACCTAAGAGCTGTGCTGGGACATGTGCTCAGCATTGGTCTAAGCCAGCTACATTGCCTCATTTTAGGGATTCACCACATGTGGAGCCAGAGCAGGTGGCAGGGTATGACACTGAGGTTGTGTGAACAGGCTCCAAGGCTGAATGATCTTTAATATTGACTGTCAAAAAATCAAATGAACCACCAAAGGGTTAAAATTCCAGTCAAGGTGCATGTGAGATTATCCCTGTTTCCTCAGCAAAATTTAGTTGAGAAGAAGGGCTTAATTAAAATCAGCATTTTTGAGTATTTTGCTGGTGGTGGCCATCATAATATAAACTGCATAATTTGTGACATGAGCCATATGGGACGTCAGCGTTAGACACTGTGAATTAGTTCCCAACCTGTCTCATATAGGGTTAACAATCAGATAAGTTAGTTTAATGTCTGATCATTTGCAGGTCTATTCATCCATCGATACAAGTGAGGAAATCCCATTAGCATTAATCAGAATCCCAGCATGTGCAAAATGCTGAAATGTAGAACAGCCTAAAGCAATGGATGCCACCTCATCCTGGGAAGTTTTCTGATTCAGAGTACTTCTTGGGGCTGGCTTTACTCTCCAGTCCTTCCAGCTCATGGAGACATACCCAAGGATAACTGTTTTGGGTGCTATTAGCAATGTACCAGTGGTCCCATGAAACTCTATGTGGTGAAGAACCCAAGTACTTACCCAGTGTCTTGGATGAGCTTTTCAGCTCACAAAGGACTCTGTGCCACTCACTACATCTATTCTGCTGGCAGAACCTAAGCTAGCCACACAAACTTCAGCCACTGCTTTGACACCTGCCCAGAGATGCAAGCTAGGGTCATATAATTCATATTCTTTGTCCTTGCTCCATATGTTTAGTAGTTTACATCCTCCTGGAAGGAAGGGTCTTTTTGTTACACATCTATAAATGCCTATTTCAATAGGGCCTATAAAAATATTAACTATAATATAATAATTAACTATAATATAATACTATAATATAATATAATATAAACTATAATATAATAATTAACTATAATTAACTATAATATAATAACTATAACTATATTAAATAATACAAGTAACTATTTGCCACCTGCAGATGAGATCACTTATTCTGGACAATGAAAAAGGGGGTGGAAACAAGGCTTCACTCATTTCCTTTTCCACATGTTCCAGAAAGAGTAAGCAGGAAACTCACCTTGTGTATCCAGCACTCATGGCCACAAGATCTATGTGGCTGTCTCAGTTGTAAGAGTGTCCTCATTCCTATGTATGCATCTGAATCAGAATCAGGACTTAGGGGCTCTATTTTTGCAGCAGTACTTTTTCATTACATAGGAGTGTTTGATGTTAAAACCCACTCCAGAATCTCTTCCATACTCCTCTCACAGCACCCTGCAAATATATGACCTTCTATCTGAGTCTATATTGCTTCTAGGATGCTCCTGAAAGTGTCACCGGGAAGCACTGCTCCACCAACTCTGCATGTGGCAAACCTGGAACTGAGGGGATGAAGCTGCAGCCACTGCCACCACTCTTGTCTCCAGCATGTTCAGTGTATTTGAGAGCTGTTCTGGGTGTGGGCCAGCACCTTTCCCTCATTGCCAGATTTGGTGCAGACTAGTTGAGTGGGGAAGTCTTTCTCAGTGGTGCTCTCCAGAATGCCTCAGAAGCAGTAGAGATATGTCCTTGCAGTCTTTATGCTCAGTTTTCCCTGTTTGGCTCTTACTACTTTATCTTTCCTCATTCCTTTATTAGCACCTTTTTCTTTATTACCCAACTCTCTAAGCAAATTGCTTAGGCAACTGTCAAACACTGGAGGCACTTCTTTCACCTTTTCCATCCTTTTCTGTTTGGTCTGTCAGCAATTCTTGCACTTGCTATTCTAGGCTATAACTGTCCATGAATCTTTCATTTTGTTTTCCAACAAAGAGCTGACTTCTTGCATCAGAGAGACTCCATTGCAACAGAGTTTCCCATCACTCCAGGCCCAGAATCAAACAAGAAGGGTTTGTTTACTTTAGTGGACACTGCAGATAGCGTGGGGTGTCCTGTCTCCTGATGTTTATCTTCATATCAGTGTCATGACTCTTGGCTAATAAGAGGGAGTTGAGAAGGAAAAAAAAACATGCCCCTCTGCCCTGTAAAGCAGGATTTTCTTGGCTTTGACTCACTGTCATGCTTGTAAGGTTGGAGATGCTATAGAAACATAAACTATATTGTAGATTTTACCATCTCTCATAGTAGAGTCCTATACTGCTAGCTTAAAAAATGAATACATTTGAAAGTAAGACGGCCATGAGCAGCAATAAGCTTAGAAATGCCACTTGTAATTAAACCCCCCCCCCACTTATTTTCAAATACATTCCACAGTTTAATTATCATAAGTACTTTTCATCAAGTGAACTTTCAGGTTGTTGCACTAAGCAACACAGCGCAGCATTCCTTTAAGGCTTAAGAATATACATTTTAAAAGCTGATAACATTTCTTGTATTAGAAGAGCTTAAGTCCTTTTATAATACATACAAGGATCACATTTCATAAATTCAGTTTGCAATCCAAGCAAAGCCAGACATCTTACTACCACAATGCTTAATGAGTGAACTTTTGCCCCAGTAAGGCCTGGAAAAAAGGATAGATGAAGACTCTTAAAACAAGGCAAACATTTACTTGAACATGTAAATGTAATTGTTCAGGCTGTAAATTAAATTCAATTAAGTTCAGAGAGTACTATCTTGAGCCTTTTACTAATTATGCTTGTGAGTTTCAACTCATTAAACTCAGATAATACTTTCAAGAAAAGCGAATCTGGCAGCAAACTACCCATTTTGTAGGCTGGTTATCTTGTTCCCACTAAAGAATCACGAAGATTTTGAGTGTGAAAGAATTTACCATCAAGATACTTCCTATAAAGGGGAAAAGAAAGGAGAGAGATTGAGGGTCATAGCAACACAGAACTGTCTTAAAATATCCATGCACACCGAAACATTTGCATTCTCAACTTAAATAACTGTCTGAAGAAACAGGCATTTCAGCATACAGTTACTTGATATGAACATGATGGGCACTATCCTGGCAGGGACCAAACCACAGATCACTGGACCTAGATACAGGAATCTTCACAGTTTGAACTATGTAGTCAGGTTCTGCAGCTGCGACCTGTAACCCACTCATGTCCTTTGAGTGTCAACCCAGAAAGAAATATGGAAAACATACTGACCAGTGGGTTACATACCTCCTGCATAGAGAGAGTTCATTCAAAGCACCTGAGGCCCACAGCAGTTTGAAGGACAATTACTGCCCACCTATGTGATGGTTGCTAGCTTGGACAACACATCAGGAATTGAACTGGGGACCACTTTACCAGAAAATTTAGCCAAAAATATGCTGAATCTAATCATGGACCCAATCCTAGTGTCTTCAGAGACTAATAAGCTAGGTGCAGCCATTATATTTATTGCATATTGAAGTGCACAGAAAGAGCTTTATAGTTGTAACAGAACAGATGTTCACAGCACATAAATTGCTTTAAAAATGGCAGATCCCAATCTAAGTGAACCCTGGATGGATGTGGTATCAGACTAAAGTGCTTTAGGTTACAGCACTTTATTGAACCTCTGTACCACATCGCATCCCAAGTCAAGGTAGGTCACATTCCCCTGTGCTCTGTTCCCCCCCCCCCACCTTTGCTGGGTCTTTGGTGGGGGCGGAATGGGTCCATGTGGCAAGGGGGCTCCATCTCCCACCCCCAGTTCCTGCATGGCCAAAAGCCAGGCTGGAAAGTCTAGTGCTGCAGCTGCTGGCTACAGCTATCAAGAAGCTGAGGTGGGAGGAAGGAGACTCCCTGCCAGGTGGACCTGACCTGCCTGCTTCCCTCTAAGACCTGACCCTCCCACCTGGCCTTTCTGAACGTCTGTAATTAGCCATTGTTTTTATTCAAGCCACAAGGAGTTCTGTACACAAGGAAAGCAAGATTGGAATCTGTACAAAAGACACAGAAATTCTTGCTAACTGTTGACAGGATTCATAACGTCATAGGTAGAAGTGTTGCCTCTCTAATATGGATCATTTACCTATATTTTTGAGTATTTCTGTCTCCATAATGCAGTGTTGTGCAGAGGTACATGAGATAACCTGGGTACTGGAAGCAGCATAGGTGTAGCCCCACTAAGTAGTCACCTCACCCTGAAGTATCCCATGAACTTAGCAGGCACCTCCCTTTTTTATAAGAAAGTTTCCTAGACATCTGCAGATCTAGCTTTTGTGCACACCTAATGTTGTCTATCTGAGCACCGATTTGGATTGTTTTCTGACATAGGCACCTAATTTCTGGGTAAGTTCCTTTTAAATATCCTACAGACTGACAAAGAATCTGATGCAAAGGGCCAAATTCTATTTCACTTTAGGCACAAGACATGGCTGTTTCCCCGCTGCATAAGTAGCATTTTTGCCATTTATGCAGAGTCTGTCATTCTGTTACCTCTGCACTGTGTACAAGCATGCATCCACACAGCTACTGGGCATCTGCAGTAGGCTACATAGTGGACAGGTATGTAAGGCTAAGTGCAGATAGTCAAAAAGCCCAAGGCTGGGTTGATTCAGTCTTGGCAGGTTAGTCTAAGCAGCAGTATTAAATTGAAACAGAAGTAAGCAGACATTTACCTTTAATTCAGGAAATCCAGTCACATGCCTGCAGTGGCTCCAAAGGCCGGGGGGTGGGGAGGGGCGAGGGGAGAGGAGGGGGTGCTAGAGCACATCTTTCTGGCATATAGCCAGCATAGGCTGTGTGTTTGCTTCCTCTGCCTGCTGCCCCGAGGTCTCTGGGATTTGCAGTCCAAAATCACAGCAGCAGACCTCTGCAAGGGTTGCTCATCACTTCTTTTTCCTGCTTTCAGGTGCCGCTGGGATTTGTAGTCCACAGTCACAGTCAGTAGTAAGTTTGAGCAGGGGAAAGGGGTGTTTAACCCCCCTCCCTGGCCCCAGGCCCTAGCCGGGGTTTGCCTTGGGGGGCAGTCTCTCCCCTCCCCCCGCCAAATGAGCTGCATCCCCAGCTGGGCTTGCCCCATCCCCGCCTTGTCAGCTAGCCCTCACTGCTCCAGCTAGGGAGCAAAGGGGTGAGGCCAGCCCTGCTCTCGGGAGCAGACAGCATAGCCCAGTCCAGGGCTGCAAAACATGTTGGGATGCTGGAGGACTGATTTAACTTGAATCAGGAATGGGTCTGGGACAGAAGTTTCATAAACTGGTTTGACCCAAATCAGTTAATTCTGATGCTACATTCAACAAGGTTGATCTTAAACCAGGTTCAGCCATTTTGAAACTGGTTATATGCACTGAGCTTCTGTTCTGTTACAGGTTTAAACCAGTTTCTGATCACTTAAACCAGTTTATGTGTAACTTCTGTCCCTAGCTGATCTCACAAAATTCTACCAGCAATAAAACAATGACTAACTGGTGCTAGGCACTGGAGAAGAGAAGCATGAGTAACCTCCCATGTTTTAGCTCAGATAGACGAGTAGTCAGGGCAGTTGCCCAGGGCTACACAACAGATGTAGTTTTATGAATAGGTTATACAAGCACTTTTATGGACTAGTTTGGATAGGGGTGATCTTGCATTGAGCAAGAGGTTTGGACTAAATGAGTCTCTTCCAGCCTTCCTTTTCTATGATATGATTCAAGTCCTAGGTCCCCCTCATGCAGGGAAGGTTTAATGCTATATCTCTCTGACTTCACAGTACAGTGCCCACAGATTAGGCATTAGCCAGTCTCCTCCTCTTGAAGCTGACCCCCTGGGCAGCCAAGAAGCAGAGACATGTATGGCAAAGGAAGGGAACAAGTGAGAGGGTGAGTGGCTAAGTGAGATGTCTGCTACCTTGAAAGGGCATAGGCAAAAACTTCCCAGGGCTCTCTATTTTATCCAATAAATATTAAAAGCAAGGTGCAGTATCTCAGCTTCAAAAGGAATGCTGGAGAAAGAGGCTGGATAATGCCTGACCTTGAGCCTAGTGGTTGGGGCACTCAGAGAGATATCAAGTCCCATCCTAATAGTGCCCTAATCACTGAGCCATACTTGGCAGGTGTGTCTACATGAGCTGCCTGCTGTGCAGTTGTTATGTGTAGTCATTTAGTACTTGCATAACAAAGTACTACATGGCTGCGCAGTAACTAGCATTACTGTGCAGTACCATCCTGGCACAGTTGCCTAGTGACTGTTACTGCGCAATATCTTGTTACTTACTGTGACACAACTGCACAGTAGTAATGAGCTACTACACGGTAGTAACAAGCTGCCATGCAGTAAACGTCTCATGTAGACATGCCCTCTCTCCTTCACAGTCAGTGGCACTCAGGCTGCCATATACATAAGCATATGTCTAATTATCAGCATGTCAGAAATTCAACTTAAGCATGGACTTGGGAATTAAAATTAGGTGCTTGCTATCTTTTTTTGTGGAACCAGAGCTACAGGAACTTCTGCTTTGTCTTTTGCTCAGGGAACTGGTTGATGAAAACAGTTAACACCTTTCCACATAGCAATTCACTGATCTGATCTCAAGCTTTTCTCCCTCTGGAGAGATGCCGTGGAAGATTTATCATGTAGAAAGAAAATAAAGAATAGTGGGGAAGAGTTGTGTGGGAAGAGGATGCACCAAATTTCTGTTATGTGGATTTGAAAGTGAGGGGGGAAATAGAGAGCAGGGAGAAATGGGGGCCTGAACAGTCTGAACAGGAGAGACTGGACAGTCACCTCGCTGGGGTCACTTGACCCCAGTTGTCTTTTCCTGCTTAGTGCAGGAGGACTGAACCCAATGATCTACAAGGTCCCTTCCAGCTCCAAACAATCTATGAATCTATGAAGGAATAGTAGGGAACAGGGATAGTGGGGAGAAGAGAGGAGAGGACTTGGAGTATACAGTCTACACAGCATGGTGGGAAAACAAGAGACCTTAGTAAGGGGAGCATGCAGAAACTGTAGTATGGGGAAAAGAATATGACTGTTGTAAAGGGCAAACATTTATATATTGTATTAACTTTGTATCGTACTTAATGTTACAACACCAAAGAAAATAGTGAAGGAAGATTTTCTATCCCCATATCAGCTTTCCTGTCTCATACGGCTTACGTACAGGAAGAGAAATCATTCAGTGCATATTGTGCATGCAGCTCTTGTCACTATGCTGATTTAGGCAAGCTATTATTCTGTCCCTTCTCTTTAATCATCAACTAGTGACAGGGCAGTGATGGTTTTAGTGCCACCACTTGTTGGAGGTGGCATGCTAATTTATGTGGGGGTGGGCTAATTTATGTTTCTTTAAAAAATTAAAGCCGCTTGTTGCTGGGCATTAGGTGCTATAAATTAATAAAATAAACACTAATACATGAAATAAGAAGAGATGTTAGGCTTAAGAAGCAGCACGCTCACTGTCTATCATAACAATCAACTGAAGCAATGAATCCTGGCAAATCATTCCAAACCTAAAACCATACTCTCAACTGGTACCCTTATTTGGCAGTCTCAGACAGACTGGACTGGAACCTGAACTACTCAGTCTTCACTGTGAGGTTTGTAGACTACTGGTTGGTTGAGATAGAGACATCAGAGTGCTACTTCTTATGGTGTACCTTTTCTTTGCATATACTCTCTTATCCAGAACACTCAACCTACCATAAGGAATAATATTAACTTAAAACAAATTCTGCCCTAAATGGCCTATTTCCCTTCCCTTAAGTTCAATGTGTAGAATCAGTAATTGCAGGCTTCATCCAAAGGCTATGGTAATAAATTCCAGAAAGGGCAGGACCTACCATTATGAATGTGAAGATGGCTTTAATTTAAAAAAAAAAATCAATATATTATTTCCAATCATTAGAATCTTGTGCCAGTTGAAAAATCAATCCTTTTCTTATTAAAGTGCTTACAGTCACACTAAAATGCTATATTACACAGAATACCTATTATGAAAGAGCTAGGGTAGGCTCTCAGCAAGGCAGAAACTTGAATTGTAACAGCAAATTTTGCATAACAAATGGAAGTCTGTGTAACTACCTTTAGAATTCTGTTTTGGGGATAGCGACTCTTGACAAGGGTCGCCTTTCAGGAAGACTGAGAATTTGAACATTTATGCACAAGGAAAACAGGACGAGCAATTATGATTTTCTAATACATAACAACATCAGTTAAAGGTACCTAAAGAAAGCATAATTATAATGAAGATAAAAGGATTCTGCAGACTTTTATATATGGCACTTTCTCTGCCCACATCCACACTGATCAGATATCACCAGAGATGAAAAAGCATGGAAAAAATTAACTAAAATTCTGGGGTTTTGATTTGCTTCAATGTTTTGGTCTGCTCCCATTTCTGTTTACTATGAGCAACCTACTTATTTCTGAATATTTACACAGGAAGTTGAATTGAATTTTGTCAACTCCCTTTGTTTAAAGTGCAGCAGAGACACTGTATATTATGTAAGAGCATAAAAACATGTTTTTCAAGGAGGAACCCGCCCCCCCCCGACAATGTAGAATGCACATAAGTGGTGTTATGCCTACAGACCATTATCATAATATTGTTATGAAGAAATGTTGCTCTTCTGGAAACTGTTTATATCTACAAGGTTTTGATATCTCAAAAGTATTGTGTGTTGCAGACACTGTAAAAATTAAAAACACAACTAAGACATTGCCTTAAAATGCTGCTAATGGTCAAACATACACAAGAAAAAAAACAAATAAAAAATAAAGGACAACATTTTATTCCACATAAGGCTCAATTATCTAAATTGGTTGAACACAACTGAACAGAGCATTAAAAAGTACAGGGCGTGTCTACATGAGATGCTATGTCACCATAGCAGCTTGTCTCTACAACAATGTAGTGTTGGCGGGCCTGAACTGTGACACCGATGCTATTGCATAATATCAACAACCTCATTGCTACTGTGCAGTAGGGTCAGAAATGACCCATACGCCACCGGGACTGTGCAATAATAGCTGTTATAGTACAATCATTTAGTAGCAACTGTGCAGTTAGATGCACCCACAGTAAAGCAAATACAGCACAGTAAAGCAAATACAGCACAAATCCACATTCATTTAGGGCCAGAAATTAGTATCAGTCCTGCAACAAGCGCTGGCAGTGGAATAGGCCAGTGAACGTTAATCACTACCATGTCGATGTCAGTGACATGTCCTCTACTCCATGAAGCTTGTCTTACCGAGAAGCTTGCTTCTTCCTGGTTTAGCAGGTGGGATCCAAGTTCTACGACCAAACGTCCCAGCCATACAGCTAGAGTTTTTTCAGGTTGGATTCTTGATTCTCTGCACAAATCCTGCAGTTCAGTTCTGGTGCGAGCATAGTAGGCAGTAGCAACTCGGTTAGTTGTTGTTACAGGCTGGACTACTGCTGTGGGAGTCATTGCTGCTGTTATTGCTTCAGGCAGGAGGGGCGGATGCACTCCTCCGCTCGATTCTCCCTTCCGTCGGCAAGAAGGCGTGGCTGCCGGAAGCGACGCTGCGTTGGTGGGCGGGGTTGCTGACCGAACTCTCGCGAGTTCCTCTGAAGCTCCACCCTTCTCTTCCGGTTCTTCCACGCAGTCTCCCTCTTGCTCGGCGCCATCTTGTCGTGGCGTTTCAGGATTCTCTTTCGCAGCCGTTTCTTTGACCGCTCGAACGGCCATACGCAGCTGGGCTTTCAAACTTAAATTCTGTTTCATTAAATCATTTATGGTATGAAAAGTTGCAGTCAGTACCCCCCCTTGTCGTATTGTGGGGCCACCCTCTCATCTGCGGCACATCCCTCCATCTCCAGATCTTCACGGAGCTCGGATGAAAGCTCGCGACCCCTTAATCTAGATGCCAGCATAAAGGGGGCGAACCGGTCGATCGGCACCGGTTCTTCACTCTCCCGAGCACATCTTAGGCAACAGGCACACTCCCGGATGAGGGTCGGGTTTACTGCGCCTGCCGGGTTGACTCTGGCGAGGGACACAGTGTTGAGGGGCCTGAACAGGACCCGCTCATCGCTCATTATACACCCGAATGCCGCGGGGTGCAAATACACTTCCCTCTCTTTCGGGGCTCCGTCTTTGGAAGCTCCCTCTTCTCCCTTCAGTGAAAGGCGTCTGCTGATAAATCTCTCACCCGTTCAGCCCGCCTGGTGGTAAGCGATATGCGCCTCCAGCTCCATAAAGCTTTCTACTTGGCGTTC
>NW_005842698.1:457422-471322 GCF_000455745.1 Alligator sinensis
GCAGCGCTTAGAGATCTTCACGAGACATGAAGTTCTCCTCCTCCAGATGGTTGTGGAGTCCTCCAACTTGGGCGGAAACCACTCAAGCCTCTTATATGGCTAGCAAGCCAATCGCTAGCCGCCACGTGGGAATAAGTTAGAACTGGCCAATAGTGGGACACAAATTTGAATACAAATGGCGGGAACTCCTTGCAGCGTGCATTTCTCTTTTTGCAACCTAGAAATGCACCCTGCAAAGAAAGCTACGAGTGGTGGGAAATAATTTAGCACTGCCGAAGCACACACAAACAAAAATCACACCCTTGGGTTGTGACAAGAACCATAGGGTTGGAAGGGTCCACAAGGGTCATCTAGGCCAACCCTTTCCCAAAATGCAGGATCCTCTACTACCTCAGACAACTGTCTATCCAGACGTCTTGAAAAATGTCAATGAAGAAACTTCCATGGGCAGCTTGTTCTAGTGTCCTACTGTTCTAACACAAAGGGACTTTATTCTGATATTCAGTCTACTCTGCATTGCTTCACCGTAACCATAATGCTTCATGCCCTGTCCTTTGTGGCAAGGGTGAATAGTTCTTCTCCCTCTTCTCTGTGGTAGCCATTCAAGTACTTGAAAATTGTTATTATGTTATAACCCCCTTTAATCTCCTTTTTGTCAAACTAAATGTATCTAGTTCTCTCAATCTTTCCTCATACAAGTTGCCTTCCAACCTGTTTATCATCTTTGTTGCTCACCTTTGGAACCTCTCCAGTTGCTCCACTTATTAAATTGTGGAGCCTAGAACTGCACTTGATACCCTAGCTGAGGCCTAACCATTGCTGAGTAGAGTGGCAGTATCACCTCTCATACCTTACCCATTATTGTCCTGTTAATGCAGACCCAGACTGAAATTGCTTTTTTATGACTGCATTGTGTTACTGACTGAGTTCATGATCCACCAAAACCCTCAGGACTCTTCTCAGCGATGTTATTGCCTAGCCAATCATCTCCGAGTCTGTATTTTTACATTTGGTTTTTCTTTCCTAGGTGTAGAACCTTTGTAGAATTTCATTATTTTGTCTAGTATCCAGTTATCCAGTCTATCAGGATACTTTTGGATTTTACTCCAATTCTTCAAAGTGTGTGCAAGCCCTCCCAGTTTTGTCATCTGAAAATGTGATCAAGAAGCTCTCTATTTCCTGCATCCAAATTGTTAATAAAAATGTTAAACAACCCAGGACCCAAAACATGTGGATCTCACTTGATGGATCGTGCCGTTTTGACATTGATCCACTTACAGTTATTCTGCTTGTGGTTTTTCAGCCAATTATGTATCTACCCAACAGTAATTCTATCTGGCCCCACATTTCTCAAGTTTACTTCTGAGAATGCTATGTGGGACTGTATCAAAAGTCTTGTTATAGTCAAATAGATTTTGTCCATTGTATTCCCCTTGCCCAGTAAATTAGTTTTCCTGTCAAAGAAGGAAATTGAGTTTTTTGGTATTGCCTGGTATCCCTCTCCATGCTGGCTGGTAATGATCACCCCTTCCTTCTCCAGGTGTTTAAAAATTGAATCTTTAAAAATTTGTTCCATAGCTTCCCAGATACTGAAGTCAGGCTGACCTGTCTATAATTCCCCAGGTCTTCCTTTTCTCCTTAAAGCCTAATGTTAGCTTATCGCCAGCTCTCTGAGACCTTGTCTGTTGTCATTACTCTGCAAATATTGGTGCCAGTGGCTCCAAGATTTCTTTCAGCATCCCAGGATGAATTTCATTAGCTCCAATGATTTAAATTCATTCTAGTTTTCAAGAGCTCTCTGATGTGCTCTTTACTTACGATGATATCTCTCCAGCTTAGCTTGTATGAATTTTGCTAGCTATATGGCTGTAGTTTGTTTTTGTTGCAAAGACTAAGGCAAAGGCAAAGTAGTCATTGAGCAGCTCTGGATTCTTTGCATAGTCCATTAATATAGTGTTGTTCAACTGGCAGCCCTCAGGCTATATGTGGTCTGTGAGGGGCCAGCTTGTGGCTTGTGGGCCACATGTGGCCAGGAGCAGTTGACATGGGGCCTATGGGCCCCAGCCGCCCCCTCCTTCACTGCTGTGTGACAGAGGACAGCCTAGGAGTCTGTGCATCATCAGCACAGCCTATATAGCAGAGAATGGGGACCATAGGTTGCTGGCAGGGGTGTGGTTGTGTGGGCTGGTGGTGCAGCTTATGTGATGTGGGGGAAGTGGGGCACTCTGCACCACTGGCACTGCCCACAAGGCAGGGTGTGAGGACCCATGTGCCACCAGTACAGCCTGCCTGGCAGGGAGCTGCAGACTACATGCCACCAGTGCAGCCTACATGTCCACACAATGGTGTGGAACATTCTGGCCCCAGCCGTGTCAAAATTGGACAGCCCAGCATTAATAGATCACCTTTACCACTGAACATTGGACCCAAATTTTCCTAGTTCTTTCTGTTCCGTCTGATATATTTATAGAAACTCCTATAATTGTCGCTGTCAACCCTAACCAATGGGATCTTATTCTTTATGTTGCTGATGTTGTGCCTGTATAATCTTGCTATTCCTTCATATACTCTCCTTGTGATTTGCCCTTCTTTGTACTGACTGTAGGCTTTTCTTTTGATTTTGGAGTAACTAAGAAGCTCTCTGTTTAGCTACATTGGTTTGCTATGGCTTTCTTTATCTTTCCTTGTTGGAATAGCTTCTTGTTGAGCCTCACATACTACATTCTTTAGGAACTGCCAGACCTCCTGGACCTCTTTATCTTTCGGTCTCTCTTCCCATATGACCTTACTTATTATTTCTCCAATGTTTTGCTGCCACAACAGTCTCTTGAAGGGTTCACAAGTATTCCTGGACTGGAAATGGATTTTTTCCCCTTCTGGTTTAGGACCCAACACTGAAGATTTTACTCAAGTAAAATTCCCATTGAAATCATTAGGCCCAATACTTCTTTCACTTTTGCCCATCTTAACCTGGTGTTATTTCTTCAACTTTACCCTTCAGATTTAAATCAGTGCACAGGAAAAAAGAATCAAGTTCAGAGAAATGTTTTACTCAACGTGTGACTAAAGGTCACACGTTGAGCCTTTGGTGTGGTGACAGTATGAAAAAATATGTTTTTAAGTCATTCTGGGAAGAAAGAGACTCTTCTGACTGCATTTTCTGCAGCTGTCTCTGTTGTGCAGTTTTAGAAGTATAGTATTGTTGTTGTTGTTGTTGTTGTTGTTGTTCAGTGTTCTGCTGAATGCAGTAATAAACATAAAATCCTCCTGGAGAGTAGCTACTATCACAAAGAAAAAGCCAGTTAAACTACCTCCCACTGGAAATGTTTTTTTTCTTTTTCCATGGCATCTTAGTCTCCTTTATGTGCACAGGGACTTCCGCTCCACGATTCCTCATTACTGTTCTATCGAGTATGAGGTTTGAGCCCAGTCCCCAAAGAACAAAGGTTAGAATCCATTCAAAGGAAATGACGAGCTTTAAGGAAACTGCCTTTAGATTACATAATCCTACCTCCCTGGCCTCCCTCAGGCCTCAGGATCACTGGGTGGGTCTACACAAGACACTGTACTGCGCAGTAGAGCTAATTACTGCGTAGCAAGCATTACCATCTACATGTACAGACCCTTAGGCTAGGGATAGACATTCAAAAAGCCTGAGCCTGAATTGATTCAATCTTTGCAGGTTAGTTTAACCTGGCTAGGCTGAACTGGTTTGAAACCTGACAGACTCTCTCTGGACGAGGAAATGCAGGCACATCCCTACAGTGGCTCAGGCTAGAAGCTTGGGGGCACTAGAGCAGCCCTCCCTTTCCTTCTGCAGGGAGCTGAGCTGAGGGGGGATGTGGCCAGGCCCTCTCATTATGGGGGTCTGCCTGCACTGTCCCAGGCTTTTCCCCGCTGGCTGCTCAAGGGGCAGGAGTATTGCTAGTCCTGAACCGCGGACTAGCACTCTGAGGCGAGGGGGTGTTTGCAGTGCATGCATCTGTTGATGATAAGGAGCTTTTCAATCTCCCTCCCTGCTTCGTCATACTGTCTGGAGAAAACAGACAGGCAAGAGAGCCAGCTGGGGGCTGATAATGATAACAGCCTTTATCACCCAATTAGCAAGACAATGGCATCTCTCCATTACTTCAACCTTCTTAAACAGCTTACCAGCTGACCTGTTGATTAGTTCCAAACAACCCTAAGCAGTCACTGTATTATCACTATATTGTCTGCCTGTTCCAGTGAAATTGGAGAGAGACACACACACAGACTCCTCTCGGCATTAGGTAGCATACCACATGCCTAGGGTCCATGGGGCTGGGGTCCGTGCTGTGGTAGGAGGGAGGGAATTTCCTGCTTGAGCAGTGAGGTGGTGGGGGGTGGGGTGGGGTGGGGGGTAGGGCAGGGGAAGCTAGAAGCATGCACACCCCACAAAATTTATGGGCGGAGGAAGGAATTCCTGCTTAAGTAGTGAGTAGTAAGGGGGCAGGGGTAGGGCGGCATGGGGAAGCCAGCAGACCCTGCTGTGCCTGCAAGTCTCTGCTGGAGCTCTGGCCAGGGAGAAGAGGGGAGGGGCCAGCTCTGCTGTGGAGCAGAGAGGTTCACCAGCCCAAAGACCATGCTGGGATCCTGGGGGACTCTGATTTAACTTAAACCAGCAAGGGGTCTGGGACAGACATTGCTTAAAGTGGTTTGACCCAAATCAGTTAAGTCTGATACTACATTCAACCAGGTTTATCTCAAACTGGTTTCAGCCAGTTTGAAACTAGTTTATGTGCACTGAACATCTGTTCTGTTACAAGTTTAAACCAGGTTCTGATCACTTAAACTGGTTTATGTGTAATGTCTGTCCCTAGCCTTACTGTGCAGTAATTTCCTCTACTCGGCAGTTCATTTGCTACCTGCAAATGCAAGTAGCAAACTAACTGCTGAGTAATTACTATGTAGTATGGCACCAGTAGACTGCTGACTAGGAGCAAATTGCTCTCTGCCTCCGGGAGCTGCCTGCTGCTCTGGAAGCTCCCGGCCATTGTCAACTGGAGCCCGGGTGGGGACAATGGCCCCAGCCCCCCCTCCACAAATGCAGGGGACTCTCAGCAATCGTGGAGCAGGGTCTGGGAGCTCCCTGCATGAGAAGAGTTCCCCACCCAGCCTGGAGCTGGCTGAGACCTGCCCCTGTCCAGGATATTTTCTGGCCAACCCCTGGCTGCACAAGAAAGTCTGCATGTGTAGTGTGGAGGTGGATGGGGAATGTCCCATTTTGGGCAGTCCCCAGCCAGCTCTGGGCTGCATGTGCAAACGTTCCCATGCAGCCTGGGGCTGGCCAGGAACTATCCCGGTCAAGGGCAGATCTCAGCCCCGCATGTTTTTCCCAGCCCTGTGCCCAGATCAGGCAATTAAGGCATGGGGCTTGGAAAGAGCTGCAGGGGAGGGGCAGGTCCCAACCCCCCAATCCACAAGTTCGGCAGCTACTAGCTGGGAATTCTCACCCAGCAGCGGTCTCACTGCTAGCTGCCCCGCTGGCAGATCGGGGCAGGGGGCTGGGACCTGCCCCTCCCCTGCAGCTCTTTCCAAGTCCTCTGCCCTCAGTTAGGGAACTGGAGCTCCCTGCTGCTGGGCGGGGGGGGCATTAAACCCACCTCAGCAGCAGGAAGTTCCTGGGGACATGCAACAATCTCCCAACCCCCTCCAGAAGACAGCTGTCTCCTGGCCCTGTGCTCCCCGCCGGCCCCTTGTTTAGCACCCATGGGGAGCCTAGAGCTCACCCTGGCTGCTGCAGGGGGCCAATGCAGGGCCAGAGTGGGTGGGGGCAGACTGCTGCCAGGAGCAGAAAATCTGCTCCTGAATCCCCTCATATGTAGATGCCTGCCTATGGTGTGTTTACTCTAGAGTAATCTATTCTAGCATAAACCCACCCTGCAGCATTTTCATGTGTAGATGCACCCACTGCTGACAAAAATCTACCAGTTTAGATCCCAGGACACCTAAAGTGACCCAAAGACTCCACACAGCTGTCCCGATAGTCCTGCCAAACTCCAGAAAGACCTATACAACTCCTGACTGTATTGTTTTGGAGTAGCAGTTCCAGGCAAAGGCCCACATTAATTCCAATAGGAATTAATTTCAATACGAAATCCATGAAGTTTACAGGAAAAAAGGACAAAACAACTCCCACCCTAGGCCTAACATGACACTCTAACCCAACAGTTTATCCTTGGTGGGCCTTCCACAGGGGCAGAAGAAAGTATGTAACAAAAGCTTGCACTCCTTATTTCCATAATTTTCCCAACTCAGCCTGGTCTGATTCTTTTAGATCCTTGCTGCTAACGGAAGCAAAGGAGAGATATGGCCTTGAGTGATTACAAAATCATTGTTTGCTTTTTAGTTAAGTTTTTTTTAATTAAATCTGGTTTTGAAGAACAAAATTAAAGGAGTCTTAGTAGTTGAAACATGTAAACTTCTTCTAAAATGAGAATAAATTAAAAGAGAGCAGAAGTGATTAAAACAAATTAATAAGAAGAAAAGAATAAAAACAGCTTCCCTTAAGCTGAGACTTCATTTGCTGAGTTTTGGCTAGGAAGGAATATTTGCTACTGAGAAAAAAGCCCCTGAGAAAAGAGAGTATAGAATGGAAGCACTGATAGACGTCCCAGCCAGGGCAATGCCACAAGCCTGTGTTCTAATTCCTTTCATCCTCAACAGGTGCCTGTAACATCTGTAACAAAGCTATCCTTGATAAAAGAGCCTTATATCTTAATCCAAAGTATATTACATTCATAAACACACTTCCAGGCTTTCGTCTTCTCCTCCCCCCCGAGACACAGAAATAATGTGCTATTAAACTTGCATTTCCACTTTCTGCTGGAGAACGTTAATGGTGAGAAAATAAATAGTTCCCTTCATTACAGGATCCCCAGAGGAATGCAAGCAGAGAAGCAGCAACAAACATAAAAACGTATTTCCAGGGTGCTCTAGAGTAATGGGTTGGCTTGTGATCATACATACATCTAGTCCCTGATCAAGCAAAGCACTTTAGCACAAGGATAGTTCTATTAACTTCATTTTAGAATTGAGCATGGGATTAAGTGATTTTCTGGACTGTCACTTTTGTTAAGGAACACAAAGATTACTTGTATGCTTATTATACTGAAGGGAAGACATGCAGGACAGAAATAAATTGGATTCTTGATTTGAGGGTTTGGCTCAGACAATAAGCCTGAGAGGTACTGAGTACCCATAATATTGGATGAACCCATTTAGAAATTGAGGGTGCATAGTTGGTTGTAGAAAGTGCTAAGTAGCTCAAAGTCCTCAGTTTTATGTTAAAAACACTTCACTAAATCCTGTAAGAGTACCACTTTTAAGGAAGGGAATGGCAAGCTGTAAGGAAACCGCCTTAAAACTTAAACTAAAGGCATATCTCCCTGGCCTCCAGGATCACTACTGACAAAAATAAGCCCCCATCAACTTGTTCTCACTAGGGCACAGAGGGAGTATCTATACAAGATGTGAACTGTGCAGTAACCAAAAAATACTGCGCAATAGTGTGTGTCACAGTGCTAATATGCTATTGTGAAGTATTATTAGTATAACTGTGAGATAGCGTTACCTAAAGGACATTCACTGGCTTACTGTGCAGTAACTCCACTTACTGTGCCTTTATTTAGTACTTGCTAATACAAGTACTGTATTAAGTACTGCATTACTGTATTAAGGCACAGTAATGACTGTGCTGTAGTGTCTCATATAGATGCACCCAGAGAGCAGCAACTAGGGAGAGCAGATCATAGAATCATAGAAAATTAGGGACCTCAGGAGGTCAACTAGTCCAGCCCCCCGCTTAAAACAGGACCATCACCAACTATATCATTCCACCCAAGGCTTTGTTTAGCTGGGTCTTAAAAAGCTCCAAGGATGGAGATTCCACCACCTCTCCTGGGTAACTTGTTCCAATGTTTTACTACCCTCCTAGTGAGAAAATTCTTCCTAATATATAATCTAAACTTCCCTTGCTGCAACTTGAGACCATTGCTCCATGTTCTGTCCGCTGCCACCACTGAGAACAGCCTAGCTCCTTCCTCTTTGTAATCACTCTTCAGGTAGTTGAAGGCTGCTATTAAAGATGGCTCAGGAAGCCCCAAGCCACTTGGAGCAGATCCAAGCATCCTCTTCCTGAGTGCTACATTCAGGCTCACCAAAGACAGAGCTTGATTGTGACCCTTGGACGAGCATTTAGGGCAGAGGCGAGCATTTATTTGGGTCTGCAGGCCACACAGGCACTGACACGGGCCAGTCAGCACCTCCCCCTACCACAACAGCCCAGAGCCTGTGTGCCCTGTGATTCCTCCCACCACACTAGAGGTTTAGGGCTTATTTTGTCAGCACTGGTCCTGGAGTCAGAATGAAGGCCACACAGAATGGCTTAAGCAACATGCAGCAGGATTCTGCACTTCTACACCTGCATAAACCCTACGTACTAGGCAAAGTTCTATCCCCAGCTACCTTCCTACAGGATCATGGATGTTGTCTTAGAGCCTTGTTACATGGTAGTTTTAGGTGGCTTCTGGAGCTTTTAACCCCTGGTTTGGCCACATGTAAACACCCTTAAGTGGCTTAAAGCACTCATTATGCAGCTTAAAGTTACATCACTCTAGGCAGGAATATCTCTGATCCACATAACCATGCTCCTGTTCCATTAAGCTATGGCCGCTCCCCACAGCTGTGCCACTCAAGGTGAAGTCCTCCAATATCCCAGGATGCAGTGCATTTCTGTGTGCAGCTGAAGATGGCATCAGATTGTGGTGGATTGGGGCTGGTGAGGAGTGAAGGGGACAGGGGTGAAGCATGGAAAGCTGGAGCCAATGTACCAGGATGCTGCTGTGGGGCAGGCAGTGTGGCCCAGCATGAGAGAAAGGGGAAAACCACATGAGGTGGTGCCAAGGATGTGAAGGGCGCTTCACGGGAAAGGCTCTGGCACTGGCTCTGCTGCCCGGCCCTACAAGGTGCTGACAGGTCCATCGCTGCCCAGCCTGGAAGCACTGTACCATGCCACACTTCTGGTTTCCTCCCACAGCACCATGTCATTTAGCAACCCTAGAAGTGGCAGGGTGCGGGGGGTGTGGGGGAGAGGAGGAGGAGGAAGAGGGAAAAGTGCTGCCTTATCACACTGTGCCACCAGCATTGCCTAACCTAGTTTCCCTCCTGAGTTTTACTTTCAGGCTCAGTTTTCTATCTGAATTTCTAATCTATCATGATACCTGAAACCAGGTAAGCTTAATGAAGCATGGCTTTCCTTTGAGTTTTCACACAGCTCTTGTTAGCACTATTAATAATTTCTATTCATGGCTGCAACACTGACTTGCTGTATTATTTTACCTGTCTGCAAATGGACAGATTTATAAGTAAAAAGCTATCTAGTGATTTTACAGGGTACCTGGCAACAAAATGCAAGTGAAATCATGAATGGATTGTGAATAACCTTAGTTACAGGAGGCTTTACCATAGCCATAAGATGTCACAAGACTATACCAGCTGTAGGTGTAAGATTTTCTAAGAAAATGAAACAAGCATGGCACTGCAATACTTCTAGCTAGCACAATACTTCTAGCTAGCACAATACTTCTAGCTAGCACAAGCACAAAATAAATAAATAAATAAATAACATGAAAAAGCAAACCCAGTCTATTAGAAACCCTCTCATGCACTCAGCACTAAAACTGAGAGTCAGTGAAAGAACTCAAGTGAGGAAAATGTCAAAGACAATGAATGGCAGCTCAGTTTGCGGAGCTCATTAATACATAGATTTTTAAGTTAACACAATTAACTAATTTCAAATCACTACTTGCTCATTTACTAATTCATTAACTCCAAGAAGAAATACCCATACTGTACCAAACATCCTTTATGAGTTTAATGCAGAGCTTTTGAAATGATTTATTTTCAGCAATGTCAGAAAAATAAAATGAGAGATTTTGAAGAATAATAAAAAATGGATTAAAGTGAACAGAAATAATTTATCAGCTGCAGATGTACAGAAAGGGAAGACAGTGACTCTACAAAAGATTCCACCCCAAAAAGAATTAAATGTAGCTACCTTATATCAACAATACATTTATGAACATTTGTCAACATTTCAGATAAGCTACCTACCTGCTTTTTGGCGTGACATGACATCATAAGATATAAGTAATATCAGGCAATGAGATTGCTCTATTTGAAACACGCACACATTTTTCAGGTTAGGGACCTAATGAGGCTGAATCTCCTTTCATTTGCAGTGGCATAAATCAGGGGTAACTCAATATAGTTACAGTGATGTAGAAGCAGGAACAGAACCAGACTAACTCTTTATTTAGGCTTCCAGCTACAGTTGAAATAAGGGGCAGTGTGATTGTCAGAGTAATAACACCCCTTGCTACTGTTCCTGTTATAAAATAGTATCATTGAAGCATGAAGGCTAGGGGTTTATTGCACATAAACCGGATTAAGTGATCAGAAACCAGTTCAAATCTGTAACACAACAGAAATTCAGTGCATATATGACATTCTTTCAAAGGCTATGGACAGACATTACACACAAACCAGTTTAAATGATCAGAAACTGGTTTAAACCTTTAACAGAACAGACATTCAGTGCATATAAACCAGTTTCAAAATGTCTGAAACCAGTTTGAGATAAACCTGGTTGAAAGTAGTTATCAGACTTAACTGATTTGGCTCAAACCAGTTTATGCAGGGTTTGTTCCAACCCCCTTGTTGGTTTAAGTTAAACCAGAGACACCCAGCATCCCAGCATGCTATCTGGGCTGGGCTCCCTGTTCCAGCCCAGCCAGGCTGGCCCTGCCCCTCTGCTCCCCAGCCAGAGCAGGGACAGTCAAGGGCGGGGATGTGGCCAGGGAGGGTTTTAATTCCCCCCATCTATCCCACCAGCAGGGACCTGAGCCAGGTCTGCTGGGCGCTCCCCACTTGCTGCTGCCCCTGAGGCAGAGTTGGGCAGGGGGGAGAGTTAGTCTCCCCTCTACCCCGACTGGCAGCCAGGTCTGCCCACCCTCGCTGCTGTACTCCCTGCCCCAGAATGGGTCCCCTGCTGTCCCCTCTGCTGGACAACGGAGCAAGGAGGAATAAGCTCTGTCCCTGCCCCCACTCCCACCCCAAGGGGCCCTGCCAGCCAGCATCTAGCCATGTGCCTGCCCCACTGCTGCAGCAGGAGGGGGCAGGGCCCTTGTTGGAGGCAGCAGTGCCTGTCATTATGTGGGGGAGCGTGAGGCCCTTCCTGGAAGGGGTGCTGCACTGCAGGATAGGCAGAGCTGCTATGGGCTGCGTGTGGCAGCACCAGGATCCAGAGATGACCACAGCCCTGCAAGCCCCCCGCAGCATTGCTGTGCTTCACAGCAGCTTGGCCGGCCCCACAGAGCAGCCCCCAGCAGGAAGGGACTCATGTTCCAGGAAGCCATGACAGGCTGCTGACCATCATGGGCACTCACTGCTCGCCATTCCAGCTGCTGGGCAGGGGCAGGGCCCAGCCCCCGCCACTCAGTCTGTGCTCAGGGCAAGCTCCCTCCCAGCAAGAGGGGGCTTATTCAGCTGCTGGCCCTAGCACAAGCTAAGTGACAGCTGGAGGTGGGCTGGGCAGACCCCCCTGCAGTGCCAGCAGCCAGCAGCTAAAAAGGAACCTTGCCCTGAGTACAGAAAGGCTTCTGGCACCACAGTGGGGTCTGCTCAGCCTGGGAGCTGCTGCTCTGTGCTCAGGGCCAGTGGCTGAATAAGCCCCCTCCTGCCAGGAGGGAACTGGCCCCAAGCACAGAGCAGTGGCGGCAGCTGGGCAGACCCCGCTGTGGTGCCAGCAGCCTGTCTGTGCTCAGGGAAAGCCCCCTCCCAGCAAGAGAAGGCTTATTCCACCACTGGTCACTGGCATCGCAGCAGGGTCTGCCCGGCCCACAGACACCGCTTGGCCTGCGGTCAGGGCCAGTGGCTGAATAAGCCCCCTCTTTCTGGGAGGGGCCTTGCCCCAAGCATAGACCAAGCAGCGGGGCCAGGCCCTGCCTCTGCCCCCACCCAGCAGCTGGAGTGGCGAGCGGTGACTGCTGCCCATCACAGCTTCCTGGAATGCGAGCCCCTTCCTGGCAGGGGCCGTTCTGCGGGTCCAGCAGAGCTACTGTAGAGCATGGCAGTGCTGCAGGGGGCTTGCAGGGCTCATTCCAAACCCCAGTGCTGCTGCAGGTCTGCCCACCCTGCAGCACAGTGCCCCCGCTGGGAAGGGGTTCACGCTCCCCCACATTATGCCAGGGAGCTGCTGCCTCCAACAAGGGCCCTGCCCCCTCCCACTGTCCCTGCCCCTTGGGGTGGGGGGGTAGGGACAGGGGTCCTTCCTGTCTCCATAGTCACATGGAGGGGACAGCAGGGGGCGTATTCCGGGGCAGGGAGTGCAGCAGTGAGGGTGGGCAGACCCGGCTGCCAGTGGGGGTAGAGGGGAAACTAATTCTCCTCCCTGTCCCCCTCTGCCTCAGGGGCCATGGTGCACCACTGCTGCAGCAGTGAGGGGGGGGAGCACCCAGCAGACGTGGCTCGGGTCCCTGCCCGTGGGATAGAAAGGGAGGAATTAACCCCGTCTCTGGCCAGTTCAGGCCAGACTGGCCGCGGTCCCCACCACAGCATGTGCCTGCATTGCCTCAGTCCAGAGAGAATGTTTGTCCTGTTACAAACCTGCAAAGGCTGAATCAATTCAGGCTCCAGCTTTTTGAATGTCTGTTCCTAGCCAAAATGGCCAAAAGCAGTTTAAGATAAACCTAGATGGCTATAATATCAGACTTCACTGATTTAGGTTAAATCAGTTTACTGAACTTCTGTCCCAGATCCCCTCCTGGTTCAAGTTAATACACAGTCCCCCAGCATCCCAGGATTCTTTGCACCTCCTCCACAAATCCCCCCTTGCAGGGTGGGCGGGTTAGCCTTGGCCCAAGCTGTCTGCTTCAGCTGAGCATGGAGGTGTGCTCTAGTGCCCCCAGGCTTTTGGTCCGGGCCACTTCAAGCATGTGGCAGCATTTCCAGAATCAAAAGTGAATATCTGTTCACTTGCTTGTCAGTTCAATTTACACAGTTTAGCCTAAACTGCAAAGACTGAATCGATTCAGCCTTGGGTTTTTTGACTGTTTGTACTTTGCCCTGTTGTGTTACAGATTTGTATCTATTTCCAGTTACTTATACCAGTTTGTAACTTCTGTCCCTAGCTGAGAAGATTAATCTGCTTACCCAAGACCCTGTACCCAGCTTCTGCTGGGTGTTTGAATAGGACTGATCTGGAGATCAGACTATTACACAAGAAAATCTTAGGTTTGCATCTTCCTAGTTTAATCCCATGGAGTTTGCATCATTTTGTTTGTGAGATTCTAAATGAAAAGGCAGAGCAGTAATTTCAATACTTGCCAGTCATTGACCAGTTGTAACATGGGGGATAGATCTCATGGTTTGAGAAGTCCTGTCTTCTTGTATGTATTGGACCAAAATATAGCTGCTCCAGAATAGGAGCACTGAGTGGGAGGGAGAACAGGGAATCCCTCTACTTTCCCTTCCCAGTGGCCTTCCAGAAGTACAATCAGCAGTGATTAAGTTAAATGTATCCCTGGGAGCATTATACATGCCCTGACCTCTGCCAGTATAGAGGAATTGATTCTCCACACTCTGTACTTGTGGCCACCTACTTTATGCATGATTAATACAATTATTCATTTTTCAGGCCAAAAGGGCCAATTACAATCAGTTAATCTGACCTTCTGTATTCCATACGATTGTGCCTGGTGATTGCTGTATCAAGTTTATACTTCCTAGTTGACCAAGAGCATATCAAAGTCCAAAATAATGGAAAAACTGGCCCCAGCCACCACTGTTCTATGGTGAACCTTCTCTTCCCACGCTCTTC
>NW_005842698.1:471353-490139 GCF_000455745.1 Alligator sinensis
TGCACCTCTAATTCCAGGATGCTATGGAAAGAATGCAGTTTTATTGCTTTAAGTTACTATTATTATTTAGGAAAAAAAATGTAAGTGCCACTTTTCTATCTGAGAGGCAAATGTGCATCTAAACACCAGATGTAGGATGGAAGTTGTTCATCCACTGTGATTGCTCAGTAAAGAGTAGGAGCCACAGCCCTACATGGTCTATTCAGCCCTGCCAGGAGATACAGAAGGAATGGAAAACAACCATAGGATTTAACCTAAAGGAGCAAATTCATAAACCCCAGCTTAACGTTGTTTAAAGCAGGGTGAAGTTAAAGTTTCCCTGGGGTCCTGGCATTTACAGGGCAGATATAACCCATGCAGATACTGATCTTCATAACACTACAGGGAAATCATGATCAGATAAATTTTTTGTGAGCAGTATATCTAATGAATTAACCACAAACATATATTCATTCCTCATCACCGAGACTGTATATCTATCATGCCCAGCACATTAATCACAGATTCTACCATTTTAATATTTTTAAACAAATACCCAGGGCAATTCAAAATCTAGAATTTATGACAGTAGCAGTTGAACCAATTTTTGAGAACTTTTAGACCTGCCAACTTCAAATTCAGTTTTATTGAAGTCTGCAATTAGTAACTCAAACAGAGATACAGCACATATCTTATTTCATGTACTTTATTCTTGAACAAGGTCATTGTGCACAATGCACAGAAAATAATAGCTGGAAAGAAGGATGGTTTTGTGGCTAATGCATTGGATTTGGGCTCAAGAGATCTAGCTCAGCCACAGAATTCCCAGGTGGTTATGGGAAAGTCTTTTAGTGTTTCTGTTCCTTGGTTTTCCATCAATAAAATGGGGATGATAATCTTTCCCTTCTCTCAAGCTTTCTTTGAACATGTTTGTAAAAACATAGGAATTGCTGTACTAAATAAAATATATGGTCTAACTCAGGGGTTTTCAACCTTTTTGGATCATTGTATCCCCTGGCGGCCAGACGCAGGGCAGTGTACCCCCAGCCACCAAGAGGGAGGGGGCAGAGGGTGGCATGTGGCCAGATGCAGAGTGGTGGCAGCCACTGCATGCAAGCTTCCCCTGCCCCCGCGTCTGGCTGGGTGGGTGGTGCCTGCACGGCAGCGCGGGATCACGCATGGCAGCGCTCCATCCCCACCTGCCCACACGTAACCCCTAGGGCCTTCTCAAGTACCCCTAGGGGTACATGTACCCTGGTTGACAACCCCTGGTCTCACTCATCTAGGATCTTGCCTCTTTCATTAGTCAACAACAAGTCTTCAGAAGAAAATGCAAGAAAATATGAAGAAAGGAGTTAAGTTTTCATCCTAATCACGACTAGGCCCCTATCTAGTAGTTAACTTTTTATCTTATTTTACATAATAAACCAGCCACACAATCAGGAAATTAATGGCACAACAAAATATGCAACCAGCCACAAAATTATTCTAAAAAATGTGTGTGGCTGGTTTCCACTGTGCCTTAAATTGAACATGTGGCAGGGTTCCCACCATATAGCCTAATGCCAGCTGTGTGACAGGGCTTGATTGACAGCTCTCCCATTCCCAGGACTACACTGGTCTCCATCAGCTCGTATGCAGTTCTGGGACTGAGACCAACAATTAGTCAAAGCCTTGCAGCCAATCAGCCCAGTCTCCAACCAGCTCTGGTGTGGTTTTGGGGCTGAGACCAACAATTAGATCAGTTTTGGCCTGCCAGAGGCTGGAGGGCATGGAGGGGAAGTGAAGGGCTTCCCCTACCAGGGGCTTTAAATCCTGTGCTAGGAAGATTTGCACAGGAGCTGGCTGAGCTGGTTGAGCTGCTCAGTGTGGAGAGTAGCGGCCAGAACTGTCCGCTGTAGGGTTTGAAGTTCCTGAAGGGGGAAGCCTCTGCTCCTCCCGTGCCAGGCAGCATAGGCATTGCTGCTTGGCACAGGGTTTTGACAATCAGTAAGCTGTCAGCCCCAGCTTAGACAGCTTCAGGTTTTGAACCCAGGGCTGTCTGGGCATGAAAATCAGTTGATTGTCTGCCCTGATAGCCCAGGATGAACCAGACCTGGAACTGTCTGGGGTTGAGGAATACAGCCCTGCAACTGTCTGGTGGAGAAGACAATCAGCTGATTGTCAGCACCACATGCAGGCACCCAGCTTTCAACCTGGCATTGCAGGTGGAGCCTGGGATCCCTTTGCACTGGTAAGCAGTAATGGTACTATTGGGATCTGATTCTCAGTCCCAAAATCATGCCTGCTGCCATGAACACAAGGCACAGCAGGAGTCATGATTGCTGGGATCAGGAATTAGATCCCATCATGGCATGAAATGAACTTGTGCCTGGGCTTCTCATTACAGACTCCCTTAAAACTTGAGGCCTGAAGTTTTCTATCCTCTCAAGTATATTTGAGCTATTATAGCCTGGATACTGTCATTAGCCAACTGTTCAACTGTTTGTAATCTTGATATAGTCTTGAGTGATACCCTGTGCCAATGAGTTTCACAGACTGTCACTTGCATCTGAATATTACGTGTAATGATGGGCTCTGGTCTTGGTTGGGGCTTCTAAAATCTCTCTAATATAAGTAGCCTTAGGGCAGGGGAAAAGGCCACTTTGTACAGTTCTGTAAGTTTCTTTTCTTAGCATGCAAGCAAGTTTTCACCTTGGAGAAATTGCTTTTCTCAAGCTGTTCTTTGGGAAAAGCAAGCAGCAAACAAGTTTGTTCTCTGGCTTTATCCCTCTAATTAGAGGCAGTTCCTGCTGCAGATCTGTTTCTCAGGAATTAGTGATTAGCTGGGGGGTGGTTCTGAAAATGTTACTGACTGCAAGCCATTAGTTAGCACATTGTTCCAGAACTATTTGATATAGTAGCAGTAGATGTGTGGGTGATCAGGGTAAAAGCCTAAGGGAGCACCAGAATGCTAGAGTGCTAGGAGAGCTCCTCACCCTCCTGTTCCCCTTCCCTCACCGTGCACCTTCCCTGCAGTGGCTCTGCCTCAGTAGCAGGGAAGGCAGAGCAGCTGTAGCAGCAAACAGTGTAGGAGCAGCAGCCAGAGGTTCACGGGCTGTTGAGGGGAGATGTTCCCTCCTTTTTTGCCACCAAAAATTCAGTTAAGTGATCATTTGACACACGTGTCAGTGGCAAGAAAGGAGGTAACATCAGCAACAAACCTGTCAGCAGAGCCCCAATACGGATGCAAAACCAGCCAATTACCCCTCTGTGCACTAGTTTCTGAGACAAACTGTTCTGTGACGATGTAGACTCCAGCTCACTGGTTCAGCCCTTGGTAGGAACCTGATCTGCAAAGGTTCCCTGTGGTGTCTGCCAAGACCACAACTTGTGCCTGTAAGATCTAGTTCATGCCAGATTCTCACTTGTAAATCTCATTTAATTCCACTGACATTAAATGAGGGCAGGAAGCAGCACGTTGTGCCGCAGGACTGCACAAGAGGCTTGAGGAAATCGTATCTTTGGCAGGTACCCATACATGGTCAGCTATGCTGCTAAGTGCAGAAGAAGGGCTTGCTTGATGTTACCCTTCACCCAGTCTGATGAAGCAAGTTGATGTCTGCTAGACATAAGGCTAGGGTTAGGCCCATCTAAGTGCCAAACTGTATATATGTGCAGAGAGTGTATATCTGGCAAAAATGGCTGGCCTCATCTTACTTAATTCACCTAAAGGAGTTGTACTACATAAATTGGGCTACCCCACGCCCAGTCCAGTATGAAGAGCACCCCAGAGCTGGGAAAGCCGAGCCTCTTGCCCCAGCCCTGAGGCTACACTTTTCCTCCCCTCCCCCTGACTGGACCTCCCCACCTCCAGCTGGACACCCCCCCTATTATCAACCAAACCCTGCTGGATCCCCCCATTCCTCATCCTGTCACCCCAGTTTACTTAGGATGCATTCCTGGTGTGGCTCCTAGCACTAGAGAAAGGCTGCACAAGCGGGGACTTGATCTGTGATCAGCAGCTTAAAATAAGTCATGTGATTGGGTTCCATGAACATGTGATTGCATCCCATGAACAGGTGCCCATGCCTATAATTGCTAATGACACACCATGCACAGGATTGCAATTCTTTTTGATTCAGGGACAGGAACACAGAGCAGTAAGCAAGCTCCCTACATTCTTTCTCCCTTTTATGCTCATTCAGTACTAAGCAGATGGAGACTTTAACTTCCTTTACGACGTAAGCACCCTCAAACAACTGATAGCATCTACTTGCATGGATAGTTCTGTCTGTTGGAGATACATGAGGATAAAACAATCCCCACCCCAGAGTGCTGAGGGAATTAGCAGAGGTCATTGTGGGACCCCTGGCACGGCTTTATGAGCACTCATGGTGCTCTGGTGTGGTGCCAGAGGACTGGAAAAGGGCCAATGTGGGTCCCATTTTCAAAAAAGGGAGGAAGGAGGACTCAGGAAACTATAGGCCAATTAGTCTTACCTTGATCCTGGGTAAGCTTTTTGAGAGAATTATCCTGGCACATGTCCATGAGGGGCCAGCAGGGGAGGTTATGCTCAGGGGCAACCAACATGGGTTCATCAGTGGCAGGTCCTGTCAGACCAACCTGGTGACTTTCTATGACCAGGTCACAAGATCCTTAGATGCAGGTGTCACCGTGAACATAGTCTTTCTGGATTTTAGGAAGGCCTTCGACACTGTCTTTCACCCCATTCTCATTAAAAAACTAGGAGACTGTGGCATCAATACCTACACAGTCAATGGGTCACTAATTGGCTGAAGGGCCTCACCCAGAGAGTGGTGGTGGATGGGTCTTATTCGACTTGGAGGGATGTGGGCAGTGGGGTCCCCCAGGGCTCAGTCCTCGGGCCTGCACTGTTCAACATCTTCATCAGCAACTTGGACGAGGGGGTAAAAAACACCCTGTTCAAATTCACAGACGACACTAAGATGTGAGGGGAAGTGGGCATGCTAGAAGGGAGGAATAGGCTGCAATCAGACCTAAACAGATTACAGGGGTGGGCGGATGAGAACAGGATGGGTTTCAACACTGACAAGTGCAAGTTGCTGCACCGGGGGAGGAAGAATCAGCAGCATACCTACAGGCTGGGGAACTCCCTTCTCATCAGTGCAGAGGCAGAAAAGGATCTTGGAGTCATTATTGATGCCAAAATGAACATGGGCCGGCAGTGTGGGGACGCAGTCAGGAAGGCCAACCGTACCTTGTCATGCATCCACAAATGCATCTCAAGCAGGTCCAAGGAGGTGATCCTCCCCTTCTGTGCGACACTGGTCAGGCCGCAGCTGGAGTACTACATCCAGTTCTGGGCGCCGCACTTCAGGAGGGATGTGGATAACATCAAGAGGGTCCAGAGGAGGACCACCCGCATGATCAGGGGGCAGCAGGGCAGGCCCTACGAGGAGAGGCTAAGGGACCTGAACCTGTTCAGCCTCCACAAGAGAAGGCTGAGAGGGGATCTAGTGGCCATTTACAAACTAGTCAGGGTGGACCAGTAGGCACTGGGAGAGTCCTTGTTCCCCCAAGCACTACCAGGAGTGACAAGAAATAACAGCCACAGGTTGACAGAGAGTAGATTCAGGCTAGATATCAGGAGGCACTATTTCAGAGTCAGGGCAGATAGGATCTGGAACCAACTTCGAAGCGAAGTGGTGCTGGCTCCTACCCTGGGGGTCTTTAAAAGGAAGCTGGATGAACACCTTGCTTGGGTCGTTTGGCCCCAGTACTTTTTCCTGCCATAGCAGGGGGTCGGACTTGATGATCTGCTCAGGTCCCAACTGACCCTACCTACTATGAAACTATGAAAGTTCCAGGAACAGGTTTGCTTCCTGGAAAATGTATATCATAAGTGAGGCCTCAGCAGAGAGCACAGTCTTCTCATGATCAAATACTGCCACTGCTTCCCTGACAGCTGCTATAAGTTCCCCTCGCTCTCCTGGGGTGCACATCAAGAGTGGCACTCTGGATGACCATGTGCCATGATGAGGAAAAGCAATTTCAGTCCACAGGAACAGATTTACAAAATAAATCACTCTTCCTCACCCAGATAATTTACTCAGTATGAAGTGCAATTCTTCTAAAAGGAAATGCTCTAACTCAAGAAAAGGGCACAGAGTGAAGCTGGTGAATTGAGGGAAATGTCAGCTGTTCTCACCAACATTGCTGGACAAAGATAAACCCTGAATGGAAGTCATTAATGGGACTATTTAAGAATATGGGGATGGGAGTGGGGGAAATCCTTGCAATCTTTCCCCACAGGTCAGTCACTGATAGGCTACAATCTGTCCCTTAATAAGCAACTTAGAAAAGTTGAATCAGCTCCTTTGCTGCTGTTAATTGATACAGCTTCACTGATTTCAGCGGACCAATACCAATTTGGTGTTGAGGATCTGGCCCTGAATGTCACTTACACAGAACTGGAAATAAGTGTTTCAAAGTTTCCTAGTTATTGAGGATGAGGTTGTTATAGTGCTCATCTAGCAAGTAAAATGAAGACTGAGGTTGTAGTTGGTTGCGATGTAGAGAGCCAGGAATATTTTCCTCATCTTCACTATCAGAAGAGGAGGTATGGCAGAGGTCTGACTTGTTGGCCAGAGTAGCTGGCTGGGTCTGCAGGGAGGTGATAGGTTTATCTGCCCATGTAGAGCGTTAAATCATTTGGTGCTAGGAGGGTAAAGAAGGGTAAAGATGTCACCTTGTAGGCAAATCATTGCCAAGTATGTTTCAGGTAGAGATGGTTTACCTGTGTAAGAAAAGTCAGGTTGCCAATCTGGCAGGTAACTCATGGTAGAATTTGAGGTTTTGGTATTAGAATATTGTTTACTAGGTTTTTTAATTACATTGTCAATACATACATGTTAAAGTGGCAGCCATCTTGGCATCCAATATGGCTACCATGATGGAAATGTTACGATTGATCTTCTTGGTTCATACAATTTTACTTCTATCATAGGAATGAATTTTCTAACCCTACTGGGGGCTGAAGTATTGACCAAACTGTCAATTAAAGGCAGCCATCTTGGATCCCAACATGGTGGCTACAAGCACTACTTGCTAACTGCTAAAGCTAGCTGCTTAAAGCTGCTTCAGGTATATCTGTGAGAGCTGAAATGACCATAGCATAAACATATTCTTATGGCAATTTGTTCTCTAGTCTACTACTGTGGTACTACAGCTGGAAGACAACTTTTTCTCTGCAAAAGATTAACATTACATTTAAAAGCTGAACAGAGAAGAAATTTAGCAAGATTTAAATTTTTATTTGATCATTTCAAAATTATTTGAGAAAGAAAATTATAAAAACCAAATCCGTTTTCAAACAGTCAGAAGCATTGCATTTTAACACCTGGTGTTAAAATTCAAAAGGTTTCATTTGGAATTTTAAAAATGTTTTATATTCTAATACAAACTACAGAGTTTTCTAGCAAAAAGCTTCTTCAAACCTCCCAAAATAGAAATGTTTCATTCCTGAATAAAATGTCAGTGAAGCTGACACAATTTTGAAAAATGTGTAGATTTAGATGGAACTACATTTTTCAATGGAAAATGGTTCTGTCAGCATTTTATGAACCAGCCCTAGGAACAATCTTTCTTTTGAACAACATAGCTGCTGAGGAAAAATCTTGCATTTTCTTGCTAATCCTGATTTTATCTTGTAGTTTTTCATGAGTAAAATTCCATTTGGTTCCATTTGAGTTCTACCTGAGTGCGAGTGACAAGATCCAACACCTGGGGCATTTAATGAGGGATAAATGAAAACTGAAATACAGATGCATCATGAAATACAAGTGACTCTTCCATGAAGAGCAACTAGTTTGATGATTTTCTTCTTTCTATGTGTCACTAGGAAAATCTCTACAACATTGTTTTTGTGTTTGTAAAGTTCAATAAAGTCAAGTTAGCCAAAATATTATTTATTCAGAGAACATACTTCAAAGTATGATCACAGAAGATAATAAGCATCCTCAAAACTAACAGATTTTGAAGACCACTGCTAGTGCTCTGCATCTTCTAGGATCGGTCTCTTAAAATATAATCCTCCAATTCCATATATCTAATACCAGGAGTCTAGTTCAGGACAAAGCCATACTAAATGGGGACACTGAGGGCTTCTCTATATTGGGGGTAGTTTTTAGGAAGACTGGGGCTGAGTCTTCCACCCACCTCAGTCTGTTGATGCACACCAGAGCCAGAAGTTCACCTATCAGTTTGCCTCCCCAGGGTACGCTGTCAGGTTCATCAGAAACTGGTGCTTGAGAGCAGGTACTGACAACAGGCTTGGAGCTGCCTTTCTGGTGATGTTCTACCTATGGATAATGCCTGCAAGCTGGGGTGGGCAGGGCAGGCTCAGTTCCATGCTCCCCAGGATACACCGCTGCCAGACAGAGGCATAAACCCATAGGCCTGTTTCTGCAATTAGCAATGCATACCTAGGGACTGGGAGTGTCATAAAGGAGATGCCCCCACCACGCAAAACAACGTGACAGCTCCCACGGTCATTTTTATGATAAGAGAACTACCCCATCAACACTCTTATCTTGCACGATTGCTCACAAAGAAAAAAAGTACCTTTTTATTACTTTTAAAGGGTTTTTATAGGGTGCAGAGAGCCTCAGCTGGAGTTCAGCAAAGGGTTATACATCCACAGTGCCAGTTTTTTTGCCATCCAAGCTACTTCACTGAATGACCCTTTTCATAGCACAGTCAGACGACAATGGTTAGGATTCTTGGAGGCTTTTGTAAACTTCAGCAAATGCATTTCAACAATAGGACAACAAAAGTGAATTTTCTGAGATGATAGCTCAGGCATGAGAAGGAACAGCCATGAGATATACTTTGATTAGAAAATTTGACCCTTCTGTTAAAGTTCAGAAAGGCACAGAATTTCAGCAGCTGGCCAAAGACTATAATATCATCTTCTGAAAGAGGTGAACATAATGGCAGTTTTCGTAATTCTCCAGAAGAAGCATAAAGGGTTTTTTTTCCCATTTTCCTTTCCCACAGTCTCCAAAGAGCTAACAAAGATGTGGAAGAAAATAAAATACTAGGGTAGAGGGATGATGATGATAAATTCCCCCGATGTTTTAGGGAAGGAGAAAGGATTATTGGAGCAATGGCAATTTTATGAGGGGGCAAATACTATTGTGATGTGTCTGATGGAAGAGACAGATGTTCAGTAGTATTTTGCAAGAGATTGTAACTGTCATAATGTAATAATGAATAACCCTCAAAACTGGAAATGAACCCAAGTCACAGGTACACATGTTCTAGCTTTGCCCAAAGATCAAAAATTTTCAGACTGGTTGGCTTGTGGCTACCTCTATTCAAATATTAATGCTTAGAGCTTCAGAATTTACAAAATTCAGAAATACAAAAAATCAGATGCTTATTTACACTGTTTTTATGTACAACCTGAGCTAGAAACCCCAGTAGAATATATATATTTTTAAATATTCCAATTTTGTTTGCTTGTGACTATATCAGTTCTTTCTCTGGAATAGTTTCTCTCACAGTCTTAAACCAGGAAGAGAAGAAACATGAACTATTTTGGTATCTATTTTTAAAGGTTCAGGTTTGATTGAGTTCATGGTCAGAGTGAACTCTTATTTATTCAAAATAATTTAGTGCAATTCTTTTGCTCTTCTGTATCTAACAAAAGGTTTCTGCATGAAATAAAAAGAAACCTTGAAATATATTGTAAGCTATATGTATATATATGCAGTGCAAACGGTGTACTTTAAAGGAAGAATGCTCCATTTATGCTATACCACTGGTGGTTTATGCAGGCTTTCTATATAGCTGCACATCCTGAAGCATGAGAATAAAGGCCAATCTTCCAAATTGTTTAAAAGGTTTACGGCAGCTTTCATTGAAATAAATGTACTGGAAACAACAGATCCAGAAAACGGTACAAAGGCTATAAAGTTTGCATAAAGAAACCATTATGAAGGTGTGCCAATGGAACAATTGTTTGATGTTGCATTACAAATGTATCATTTACTTTATTTTTTTTTTTGTTAAGATTCAGTTTATGCAATGGCTTTTGCATTTAAAGAGCAAAACACAGAATTATTTCCAAATGATGGGATGCAAAGGGAAAACTCAAAAAATTGCTAAGGGAAAAAAAAAAGACTAAATCTCCGTGAGATTTAGCCAGTTTTTTATTATGATTTACCTTTTGCCGTTTGCCATTTCAGCTACACCTCTAGAATTGCTGCTCAATATTGTTTTCATTTCAGGTACCAGGTGGAACCAGGAAATGCAGAACCATATAAAATTAAAACAAATTGAATGCCCTGAAATTTTAAAAAAATATCCCAAGAACAATAGCTTAAATAGGGGTTTTTGTAGCTTTTTAGCTGCAATATATAGCAGGCCATTGTGTCTGGAAAAAACTCTGATCCAGTAGTATTATTTATGAATAATACAGTAATTCTGGTTTGGCCCTTTCATGGGTACAACTAAGATCGTCAAAAATCTCAGAATTTTGTTCCATTGACAGCCTATCTGACACTGGCTGAGATACAGAATGGGTTGGTTGAGGGGGGTCGGGGATGGTTCTGAAGCGAGGGTCAGAACGATAGTAGTACTGTCTTTCACTCAGTCCTTCTTACTTCTTTCAGTGAGTCTAGTATCACTGTCTTTGTTAGAGTGCCCCAGCAAGAGCCTGGATAGACACTTTGGCTAGACTGTATAGGGAAGCAAGGGAGGTTAAAACTCTGCCCTTTTCCCCTTTCCTGTGCACTCAGTCAACATACCCCACATGAAAAGATAAAGCTGCAATAGAGACTGAAAAAAAACCTGAATGCAAGTTACACAGATGAATAGCTGTGTAAGGATATGTATAGTGGAATTATAACACCTTTTGATCATCACGCTACAAGTGTAAACCTTTTTCCTTTGATTTCTTTTTAAAGAAATAAATGTGGTGATAGGTGCCAGACAGACTGCCCTTGATATAGCAATCCTCAATACCCTGAAAGATGCTGTGACACTAGACTTGTCTATATGGGGGCAACAGCATGCCCCATTTGGGACTTTTCTAAGAATAGCCACCTGCCCAGTTCTTGCACACTCCAGACTTGCATCCCGCGAACTATACCAGTTATCCCTCTCTGCTCTCTGCCAAGCATGTTGGAGACACAGGTGTCAAAAGCAGCCACAGATGGACACTGAAAAGTGGCCTCACTGTCATATGTCTGGGGTTGGGTTGGAGTGGGAGAAAAGAAGCAGTGTGAAGAGCATCCTGCCTGGGATACGCTATTGCTGCAATGTAAACATATACAATGTCACAAAGCAAGTGCCAACCCTGGGATGCTGGGGGTCTTCTTGGACAATCTTCATGCTCAGTTAGTCCCTGGCTTTTCTGATGAGGCTGCTAGTCAAGGGTGTGTCTACATGTTACACTACGTCACCATATGGCACACTACGGTCTCCACATAATGGGTCTCCACATAAACAGTAGCTACATCACTGTAATGGTGTGCTTCCCTGTTTTAGCACACTGCCATGGTGACATAGCAGCAAAATCTAACTATGCACTGTGTGTACGGCATAGTACTAGCAGTTATTGCACCATGCTTTAGTACTTCCAAAAGGTACTAAAGCATGGCACCGTAGCAACATCACCGTATGGCAACATGTAGATGCACCCAAGGATTAGTAGGTCTTGGTAATGGGTCTGCTGGTGAGGACCACTTGTGCTTTAGGAACCAGAATGAAACAGCCAAAGCATTTTACCTTGCACACTAAAAAGGTGGGTCTTTCTGTTAAAAAAAATGTCTTGCAGAGTCACATGACTCTCCTAAATGCTGAAAGCTTTTAAATGACCTTTAACACTCCTTAAAGAATGGGACCCATGGCAGTACTTCACATTTCTTTCCTGGAATTGTTAGGTGCCATCATTGATTTTGGCTCTCAAAAGTGGTTTTCAAATGCTAAGACATTGAAGAACATATTGCAAAACAAGAGGTTATGGGTGTGTGACATATAGGCTGAAGTCCAAATTCTGTTCTCATATATAGTGGTGCAGCTGCAGGAGTTAGAACATAATCTGGCCATCAGTCACCAAAGACAGGGACACTTTCAATAGTATCTGACAGCAAAGCATGTCATAGGAGTCTGGAATGCCTTGGTGGTGAATACATGTTTGTCTGCAACAGTGGGGGACTGTTGACTGCACTGACCACAAAAATCTTTTAAACAGCTTTAAGCACCAAGTAGCCTTAGTCCAATTAGCCTTTTCCCTCCAGGATAGTCTCTTGTTGACAACTCCTAAATATGTTCGGTGGGTGATCTAAAACTGCCATTCATGTATTCCCTTCCAAGGGTATTTTATCCACCCTGTTCAGCTGAAGGTCTGAGCCCATTCTTGGCTAAAGTTTTCTTGTTGCAATACCTGAAGGAGAATGGAATCACCTACTGGAATTCTTTGTGGCAAGTACTCCTGGATCCAAAGTCCAGACTTTCTATTGATTTCACAGTCAGATGTATGGTATACACCAGGGGTGGGCAATTATTTCAGCTGGAGGGCTGCTTACCGACTTTTGGCTGTCAATGGCAGCAATGGTAGCCTTGCCCCTTGACAGGTGCCCCACTCCCTGGTCACCATCTTGGGGTTGGAAGTCCCACCCTGTAACCCCTGACCTTTGACACCAGAAGTCCCTCCCCTTGACCCCCAGAAGTACCCCTTTCAGCAAGGGGGTTTGCCACCTTGGATCCAGAAACATACCAAATTATATTCCAAAAATCAAACATCTACAACGACATTCATTAATTTGATTTTAAAATACATTTTTGTCCTGGTTTACATGTGTTTGTGTAGTATAAATAGAAGGTGATTGTATAATAGCTTAAAATGAAGTCTTACTCTTGTATATTGGGGGTATGGGTGGGTGGGTATAAGTTTGTATACACTGTGGGTGTGTGGGTATGTGAGGTATGGGGGAGGCTGTGGATGTGAGTGTGGAGTTTGTGGTGGGGTGGATAGGCATTTGGGGTGTGGGTGTATGTGTATGTGGGGTGGAAGAGCATGTGGGTGTGTGTGTGGATATGTGGGGTGTGGGTGGGTATGGGGTTTGCAGGGGCTGCGAGTGTGTGGGGGGGTAGGTGACTAGGGAGGGTTGTGGCATGTGTGGAGGGGGAGAGTTTGCCCACAGGCCCCCTGCAGCAGGCAGAGCCCCAGCCAATGTTCCTCCAAGCCCGGGCTCCACACTTCTGCCACTCCTGGCCCCAGGGCACTGGCACGGGCCTCATGCTCCTGCTCATCACCACTTAATCCCCCCATCTGCCACTGCTGCCCTTCTTCTGCTGGTTCCCCTCCCTCTCCTCCACTTGTCACTCCAGCACCACATCCCTGCTGCATGACTGAGACCACAGGATGCAGCAGGAGCTGGACCGGCTCAGCTGGCACTGCATGGAGCCAGCTGAGAATTACAGGAGCCAGGATGGCTCCTGCTGAGTCTTGCAGCCCTCAGTGGGCAGACAGAGGGGTGGAGAGTAGCAGTGGTGGCAGCAGGCAGGAAAGCGGCACCAGGCAAGGGGGTGAGTGGCAGCTAGCAGGCAGATGGGAGCACACCGACTACTGAGCAGGAGCATGGGGCCTGCACTGGTATGCCAGGGCCAGTGCTGGTGGGGACCCAGGGTGGGGCAGCAGGAGCACAGGGCCCGGGCTGGCAGGTGCTCTATGGAGCTGGGGTGGGCTGTGCCAGCAGGGAAAGGGGGGAGTTAACATGGCTCCATAAAGCCCCTGCCAGCCTGGGCCCCATGCCCATGCCGCCCCACCCTGGGCCCTTGCCAGCATTGGCTCCCGGGCACTTGCATGGCCCCCATGCTCCTGCCCAGCTGTCACTGCACTCCCACCTACCCTCTCACTCCCACTTGCTGCCACCATTTTGCTGAATTCCTACCTGCAACCACCACCTCTCTTCTGCTCTCCACCCTTCCCCCGCACCCGTGCATGTGGTTCCTGGCTGTGGCACCAGGACCACAGGACTCAGCAGGAGCCAACCTGCCTCAGCCCTGAGGACTGGGGCAATCATCTCTGGCCCCCTCTCTCACCCCCCAACCTTTTATCTGAATTTTCCTCACCAGTGGAGGGAGGCAGGACCAGCCACAGAAGCCCAGGCCAGAAGCCTTTGTTAGTCATAGGTTTCTGGTTGGGTGCTGGGGGTGGGGCTGGACTGGGCAGACCTTGCCGCTATGGCTGCTGGGTCCTGCCACTGGCTCCCTCTGGGTCCTACTGCCCCTGGTGTCTTATCATCTTTGACAGGTAGCCAGGGGCAGATAAATATAATTTTATAAATTTTTAGGGGCCCTGTGGGCCAAATAGAATGGCCTGGTGGACCAGATCTGGCCTGTGTACTGCATTTTACCCATCCCTGGCATACATACATTATGTATATGGAACTTCCTCCAGTTCACTCTCATGTTCCCTTCCAGACTGAAGAATTTAGGAGGCTTGCTTCATTTGTGGGGACTGTTCAGTACTGGTGGTAAAAAGATGAAACCCCAGTCTCATGGGTCTGGGGTAAGACTCCTTTGTTCCAGAACAATAAACAGTGTCTGTCAAGTTCGTTGTTAAATTTTGCAGTGCCCTTCACTAATAATCTACTCTTGGACTTCCAAGGGTGATGCAAAGATACAAAACAAAATATTGGGCAAGTCTTTCAGCCTTTGTTAAGAGAACATTTCCAGTGAGCAATATGGGAGTTTTCTCTGAATAAGAACTGTAAAATTTGGCTCATAATGCTTATATGTGGAGTTAGAAAATAATTGGATCCATTTTATCAGACTGAAAAACAAAAAGAAAAAAAGTAAAAATTGCTTTCCTTTTGTGCAAACTGTATTCCTGGAACTTGTTAATTTACTTGGAGTCCTTTAGTTGTATCTGTTTAGCCTTTCCCCAACATTAAATGCATCATTCTTCTTTACTATAGTATCAACATTAAACAAACAAAAAATAAAATAATGTTACCAAATTCTATGAGTTCTTATGTTGCTGAACTATTTTCTCTGAGTAGTCTCACTCATTTCCTGTCAGAAGAACCTTGGCACTCTATCTCCAGTATATAAACAGACCCAGGAACTGGCCTGCTGCAGAGCTTTTGTTGAGCTACATGAAAGCTGCATAACTGTTACTGCCATAAGGACAAAAGATATTTTAGAAAGCAAAAAGAGCAACCATTTTTTTGGGGGGGTACCCTATCCCATCTTTCTAATTTCTACTCATCTCTCGTCTTATGGAGAAACAACTGGGGGGAAAAATCCATCAGACAAGAAATTACCCTAGTGCACATTCCAACCAAAGATCTCAATGCACTTTACAAATACAAAAGCCGCACAAATTATCCCAGTTTTACAGTTAGCAAAACTCAGGCACAGAGCGGATCGTTAGGTGACTTGCCCGAGTTGACAGCAGGAGGAGAGGGACAGTATCTATTTCACCTATTACATGCCTGTGTCGACTTAGGTATCTTGTACTACCCCACTTTGAAAAAGTTAATGCAAAAGATGGATAGGTTCTCTTCCTGCTCATTGCCTTCTGTGACAGTTTTAAGATGGCATATTTATATACTTATAAAAGTAAGCATGTTAATGATTTTCTAGGAATGGGGTAGAATAAGATATCACTTAGGCATCTAAAACATGATATAAGACCAGGCCTTAGGTGTCTCTGTTGGTGTCTGAGCCACAAACAGAACTTAGCTCCTCCAGCTCTTAATCACAAAAATCATCCTTTCTTCCTTCCTGTGAATGTGTCCCTTCAATTTCTTTGTTCCTTCAGTTGCTTTATTCCATGTGCTCCTTATCCTTGCCTGGAACTACCTTCAATCCTTATTTTGCCCCTCCTATCCTCAGTTTTAAAGTACACCCCTTCTTCTCATTTTCCGGGGTTGTTCTTTTAATTATTTGAATTTAATGCCGATGCTGCTTTGCTGATTAATCAAATCTCTGCCAAGAGCACAAAAAATAAATCCTCTGGTATATTTTGATGTTCCTTTGAAAAGAGGAAAATTCCTTTCACATGGCCTCTTGTCCCTAGAAATCTGCAAGTTTCTTTGTCTTGGCTGCTAGCCAACTAGCACCGTGATGTACCATTTTTCTTGGCCTGTGTTTTAGGTCTTTTGAAACAGGACCAAGTGTTCATATGATGTTTCTCCATCCAACAGCTGCAAGACAGTGACCACAGCTGCATGTGCAGTGAAATTCAGCTTCCATCTATATTAATGTAGTGTGTTTTTTGTTTTTCAGCTGGCGAGCTCAACGAATCCACAGTCAGATCTGATATAAGCAAGTTTGTGGCCTCCTCTGAAGCCATTTCACTGTATCTAGAAGTAGAGCTGGCCTTAGGGGTGGGCAGCATGTGTGACCTCCCAGGGCCCGTTGTCAGGGGGGTGCCACATACACATGCACTGCCCTGCCCCACTGCTTATGCAAAGTGGGAGCTGTTGGGGGACTTTGATAGCAACTGATCCCAGGAGCTGGGCAGAAGGTCTCCCACCCTGTCCTTTGGCACCTGGAGCCAGTCAGCTGGGGCAGAAGGATAAAAAGCCCCCAGGTGATGGTGGCAGGCAATACCAGGCAGCATGACTGGCTGGGAGGAAGGCACCAAGGGCCAGGCCAAGGGCAAGGCAGCAGTGCCCAGTGAGAAGGTGGTGAGACTAGGTGGCCCCAGCTTGCACCCCAAGGGCTTCACCATCCCTGACCTGATGGGGCTGGAGGCTGAGCTGTAGCCCCCACCCAGTCACCAGTGGTGACTGAGCAATGCTAGGCAGTGGCACCCTTCTGCTGGGACTGGGTTTTCTGTACAGGCAACCCTTCCTGCTACTTACCCACCTGCCCTTCCTGACACACTGTGCTGAACCCCTGCCACCCCCGAGTCCTGCCACCTGACACCATGCCAGCACCTCGGGTGAGCAGATGTGCTGCCCTGCAATAGCCCACAGGGTCCCCTGCTACCCACAGTCTCTGGGGCACATGCACACCCCCTCCACACACCTCTGCCCTCAGACCCCCCACCCCTGAAAGGCACCAGCACTGTGTATGTGGGATGTGTGCTATGGCTAAGGGCGGAGGTGCCAAAATACAACTTCACCCAGGGCACCTTTTTCCCGTAAACTGGCTCTCTCTATAAGGCACAGTGCTTCAGAAATACGTGCATAGTCATGGCCGTTTGCTGAATGAGTCTGTGTATATATACACAGTACAGAAGTAGCACTTTCCTAGTTAGATACCATACAAGTGGACTGCATATCTTTGTAGGCCCACACAGCTTGGTGCCCCCCCTCAACTCAACCCGAGTCCCTTGTGGTACAAGATTTGGCAACCTCTTTAAACTGATCCTGTTCTGAGTGGTTTCTTGCAACATTTAACTTCATAAGATGTTAATTAAACATTTTTGTGAGATCAGCCCACATTTTCTTGCTGAAAAAAATGACAACTCACCCCATGTTTCTTGCTGAAACCCCCCGTCAAAACTCAGTTCATGCATAAGACAAAACTGGCCTGGAAATCCTTATGACAGGTCTGGAAAGATCAGTCATTCTGGAGGGGGTAGGAGGAACACATGCTTCCCTGTCAGCTTGGTAGGATCTTTTTGGTGCACAGATGATGGAGGAATGAGATTTTTGAGGGGTTAATGATAACTCAGACTAAGTCTGGAAGATTAGAAAGATCCTACCTATGCTTTAAAGAAGACCATACCTCTGTGCAATGAAGAATACTGTTTTAATTCCTTAATGGCAATATCATTAACTAATTACTAGAGGCCTGAATGTGAAATGAGGGCAGAGCTAGCCCAGTTTAAATGCTGTAATACAGCCAGTTTCTTACACAGTCTTACTGACGCAAAATTCCCATTGTATCTTAGTGGAAATTTTGCCAAAGTAAAAAGTGTAGGATTATACTGATGGTTAGAACAAAGGGAATTTGTAATTAAGTCCTTCTCCCCCTGGTTTATCAACATAAATAGGCCTGTCTCTCTATTTGTAGGGTGACAGCACTTACAGCCCAGATTTTAGCAATTCCATACCCGAGGAGAAAGAATAGATGGATACAACAAACAGGCATGGCATAAGGCAACAATGAGACCATTATGATTAGTGTAATAAGCATATCATTTGCCTAGTCTTATTCATTATGGACTGTTCTTTCATGAGCAAGGAAGAGCTGAGGGCAAAGAGCTATTTCTGAGGGAAGAAAAGGTGTCCTGTTCCTTGTTATATATTTATCTTCCATGTTGCTCTTATTGATGAATGGACATCTTGCTACCTTTCTTGTCTGCAACATTCTCATTTAAGCCCTCGGTGCTATAAAACAGTCAAACTAACACCCTCTGCTTTTGAGTGCTTTTCCCTTTGTTTCTAAAGTCTTTCATTTTAAACTCATATTAGACTTTAACAACAGCCAAATGGTATAAAAGTGGACTTCACTTTCAGTTACATTAATTCATAAACAGCGTATAAAGAATAAACGTGGATATTTAATAAATCAGTAATTCACTGTTACGTGGTCAATAACCTGTTTATATCCATGGTTTATCACCACCACCAACACCAATATGTAGATATGTTCACACTGAGTCTAAAATATATTTCTTGGCTGAGATCTTATTCCATTTATTAGGCATCTGAGGCCTTACTTTCCTCTTGCCCAATAATTATTCACCTACTTTAGGATAGCTCTCCTGCTCTTCCCCTAAGGTTCCCAGAGGCATGTCTATCATTCAGGATATCCCTGAGCATACCTTGCCCACTTGGCCACACAGAACCGCTGTATACCCCGCACTAC